>NC_063055.1:25932832-26232832 GCF_018812025.1 Megalobrama amblycephala | reverse complement strand
CTATGCTAATTTAGTATAGAGAGGGAGGTGATTAAGCAGCTCTTAGCGTTGACTTGAGCTTGCCCAGGGGAGCATGGAGAAGACACTCTTTATTTGCCTTCATTAGTTCACACTGTAATCTCTCCACGACGAAAAGAAACGCTGATACCAAGCAGTAATAGAGGCCCATTTCCTCATGGATTATTAAAGAGAAGTTTTACTTTAATGATTATGGTATTTGTCTAATGAAACAGCATTTTTTAGTCTGTGTTTAAAGTTTAAGGACTTGAGTTATGATCAATTGCATTTAATCTCACCCCCCAAAATGGTAGAAGTGTTGCAGTTTTTCTTAAAGAATATTAAAGAGCAATGATTTTATGGCACTCTAAACCAGTAGAAACTTTATCTATGTTGGTCGTTCACAACCAAGTCATGATTTTGGCTTGGAGTTGTACTCCGTTTCACATGCTGATTTTTTAGTGCTCATATTACTTAAGTAATATAAATGTATTTTAATTTTATGGTCTTTTAGATTATAAACTGCAAAAATGTGCAGTATAACCAGCAGCATAGTGTAAGTTCAACCAGCATTTGGACGCATAGAAAATGTCACAGCTAGTGTTTTAATCAGCTCCCTAGTTCAGTAGCCTAGCAAATATGCAGAAAAATATCTGTTCTGATACTGTATGTAGATGGAGGGATAGATAGATAATTACATTTCCCAGAATGTACAACATAGACACAACAACAGAATGTTACACATCATTGCTTCACCTAAAGCTATGTTTCCACCAAAATTACCCAAAACAATTTGTCCCAGGAACTTTTTTTTCCCCAGTCCTGTTGCTGTCTTCGTACTGTAGACCGCGAAGATTAGGCGGTGATGTAAGACTGCGCACGACTTTCCAGTTCCCGCTGGATTTCGTCATCCGCATATAAGCCTAATAAAGCCTGAACCTTGTCGTCTGTCCATCGGTTGTATTTTTTTAAACTCCATTGTTGATTCAAATAGCAAACAATTCCTAGTGCATCCACTGCAACAGACTTTTAAAGGTGCCCTAGAATCAAAAAATTGAATTTACCTTGGCATAGTTGAATAACAAGAGTTCAGTACATGGAAATGACATACAGTGAGTCTCAAACATCATTGTTTCCTCCTTCTTATATAAATCTCATTTGTTTAAAAGACCTCCGAAGAACAGGCGAATCTCAACATAACACCGACTGTTACGTAACAGTCGGGGTGTACGCCCCCAATATTTGCATATGCCAGCTCATGTTCAAGGCATTACACAAGGGCAGGACGTCTGGATGTGCACAGCTGAATCATCAGACTAGGTAAGCAAGCAAGAACAGTAGCGAAAAATGGCAGATGGAGCGATAATAACTGACATGACTTTAACTGACACAGTTAAAAAAATTAATTAAAAAAAATCTATGGGGTATTTTGAGCTGAAACTTCACAGACACATTCAGGGGACACCTTAGACTTATATTACATCTTGTAAAAATTGTACACAATTAAAAATTGTGGTTGAAATAAAATGCTGCATGAAGTCAACCAATCAAAATGCTGGCTGAACTCAACCAATCAGCATGTTCAGCACCCAAGTCCTACCCCTGAAAGTTCCTGAACTTTGAAAAAGTACTACCTCACGAGCATGGACTTTCTGAGGGGGAAATTTTTACCCAGAACTTCATTTAGACCCTGGTCCCTGTGGTCGAAACACACCGAGTACCACCCCAAAGTCCCTAGTTCCTATGGAAAGTTCCTGCTGTCGAAACGGGGCTTAATTCTTGAATTTTCAAAATTATAAGATACAGTATCAGAATAATCTTTCCCAGAGGATTTTTAGTCTTTCAAATTGAATCTGTAACTGTAAAGCTGCCCTAAACTGTTCTCTTTAACTCTTTGTCTTTGTCTCTATTTCTTTGTTGGTATCCAGGAGACAAGATCCATGTCACATTTTTTTTTTAAAAAAGCTCATAAAAGTCACATAGCCTGTAACCAGGTAGCTCCCTGACGCAGAGTCTGACAAATCTCTTTCAACCGGGCCCCTTTTGAAACACCTCAGCATTTGTGCCTTCGTGATTGACACGACCAAAACACATCGCAGGCCTGGGGGGCTTGGTTGGAGAAGCCTGGGGGGGACTCACTGTCTTCAAAGTGATTGTTTACAGCTGTTAGTCAGAGACTTTGATGGAAATGTGGTGACATAAGAATCTATTCTGAAATTGTTACAAGCTTTTTTTTTTTCTCTCGTTTCAATGCATGTTCAGTACAGACGTGAGGATAGGTGGGGATGAAAGCATGTGTTGCTAAATGTACAACGATTATCGAGACGCACACTCCCCCACACCTCTCTCCCCTCTCTAGACTCATCTTTAATCTCCTCTGGGTATGTGATCCTTATCAGCGAGTTAGAGGCATTGAGGGAAAGGTCTTTAGTGGTCGGGAAATCATTGGCAACATGTGGTGAAAGCTTTAAGATGTTGTCACACTTTAAGTTGCTCATAAGCTGTTCAAAGAGAATATGCATACTCCGACGGCAACCGCTCTGTGAGGAATTGGAAGATGAGGGCCTAGACTCTTTTTTTTTTCTCACAGAAATTTCTTCCTCAGATGAGCTGTCAAACGCTCTGTCCGTGCAAGACGCAGAAAGCCTGCAGGGAAAATATCATGCCAGAAAATAGGGAATGTAAAGATCAGTATGCAGTATTTTTGGGGTCTTTTGCCTTTAACAGGGGAATGAGGTCAGGACATAACACAAGCCAGATTCAAGCCAAATATAATATAAATTAATAATATTTATTCTTCTTATTTATGTTATTTTATTTTATTTTATTTTATTTTATATTTATTTATTTATTTATTTTACTTCATTGTGATTTCTGGTAATAGAGCACCTGCTGCACTGAGATTCCAATGGTGGACATTTCTTCTGGCCAAATAGTCTTAATGCATGATCAACTAGCAACTACACTGAACTATGAGAGTCCGGAAGCAGATAATGATCTTTCCTAAAGTTATCTGTGTGGATTATCTCAGATTTGACTTGTGGGGTCTGGGTCTGTGAGGGTCTGAATCAATATTGGCACCGCACTGCCTGAATTGTGCCTGTTGATCCAAATGTGAGGGTCTTATCTGCTAATCTGTGCGCTCAGGTGTTTGGTGGGGAGTGTACATCCTCTAGACAAACAAATTGGGTGTCTAAAGGACTTCAAAGTTTCCCCCTCCCCTATCCTGTTTAGTCTGTGTCTTTCTTCGTTGTAATTTGTATTAATAACTCAATAGACTTGACATAGTCTTGGCACTGTAATTTCACCCTGATAATTCATTATACACACATCATTCACTCTCATCATAGTATCCACAACTCTGAAACTCTGTTTCACAACCTAGTCAGCCACCTTGCTTTCTATTGCCTACTATGCCTTCCAACTAGAAAACTGATTTGCTTTGCATAGGCAGCAACTAGTGCTCTACACTGGTGACTTGACTCCCAATTGATTTCAAATTGATTTGTTAGAAGGTGCTATACAAAATTATTATTATTATTGAGGTATTTTAGAAGGCAGCTTAATAAAGATTTGGGAACAGTCATTTTGCTGTGGCACCCAGGGAGCGATTAGGGGGGTTAGGTGCACCTCAATTGTGGGTAATGAGAGTGGAAGAGAGTACTGTTCATTCACTCCCCCACCTACATTTCCTGCCGGTACTGAGACTCGAATCCATGAACTTCGGGTTACAAGTCTGACTCTCTAACCATTAGGCCACAACTGTGTCCACTAATGCATAATGTAAATGACTCTTCAGACCAAGAGTAGGAAAGGTGGGATCTGTAGCCCTACAGACAAACACAATCTTGTGTTTTTTGTCTGGTGGTAGTACTTTTCCTTATTGAGTTTGTAGAGGCAGATCATTTAAAAAGGCCCAGATGTGTCTCGACTGAAAGATTCTACACTCTAGTCTGTCTTGTGCTTTCATCTCAGACAGCAGGACAGAAATCCCCTCCAGAGGATGTGCAACATCCCAGTATGTGCTTCTGTTGTTCATGTCCGTCCTAACGGTCTGGTCTGGTCTTCTCCTCTGCAGTCATACTCCATTGCTCACCCAGGCTAATCAGGTAATGTTACGGGGGATTGAAAGCAACGCCCCCAAACCCAGTTGGCCTTCGCCTACTCACACTGCGGTGTTGTTTTAAAGCGCATTCTTTCGGCGCTGAACTTGGAAAGGTATTAAAGTGGGATTAGGGGCTCCTCCACAATCCAGCGCTTGTGTCATTCACTGGGCTGCTCTCTTTCACCCCCCTCTCTCTTTCTGTTACCCCCCGCCTCTGCCCTGTTTGATTGTGGCGATCAGTGGGAGTTGAAGTGACTGTGCCTTTCAAAAGGAAAAAAAAGGGGTAGGGTTAAATCCCTACTCCACTGCTCCCTGCTAATTCCCCTTGTTCCTCCAAGAAGGATTTACTTCTGCTGCCAGCTTGTGAAAGGCTTTCTCTGCCCATCCGAAAAGTTAGCCGTCGCCTTCCTGCGGAGGTGTGGTTGCTATAGCAGGGGCGTCATGCGTGGCTATTCCATCAGAGGTCCCGCTGAGAATGGGGAACGGGTCAGGGGGGCTGACAACAGCCAAAAAGTCCGGATTAGATGCCGGGACAAAGCCAGGACAGGAAGATTCCAGAAGGAACAAATGGGAATTACAGCAGCAAAAATAATGCAAAGTGACAGAGAGGGGAAATAGAAAAATAATGGCTTACAAGATTAGAACGGGTGGGGAAAAAGGAGGTGAGAAGAAAAGAGGCGGATGAAAGAGAATGTTTTCATTTGGATGAGAAGGATCCTGAGAGCGGGGCGGCGTCGAGGTGAGCAGGCGAAACTAGAAAGTGTCACCACTGCTCAATAGGGTTCATTTCCTGTGCTTTCCGACTTTTTTCGCCTTGGAATCTTTGACGAGGATTCACATTGTTGAATAAGCATTTGATTCGGACTGAGTCATGACAGATTCATTATTCTGTTTGACTTGTTTGACAGATCCGGCATGTAACTGGTTAATTTAGTCAAAATACTGTGTCAGCCATAGTTTAATATGAAAGTCGTGAATGTTTGGATGTGTTTAGACAGCAAAGATTCCATGAATATGATGGAATGTGCAAAATCATCTTGTTATTGTTACCCACTCATCTTTTTGTAATGTTCTTTACAGATGTTTCAGAAGATCATATCACAGCGCTGTGGTCTTCATGCCAAAAATTACAATCATGCTAATCTTCAATGCTTGATTTGTTGGAAAAAAATCATTCTATTTACATGTGATTAATGAAATCTGTATGGACATAATTGCTTGAACAATAGGGAGTAACCAACAACAGATCATACTGTGTCTAAACACAAAATGATGAAGGTGTGTTCCTTAGAAATATTCCTATGCTTCCTTCGCTCAGATTGGAGAACGGAGCCAGGTAGACGAATATCCCATGAGCACAAGAGAATTGTCGACATGCCAACAGTTTAGTTAGGATTAATAGTTTTCCACTGGCAAAATCTTCTAATCTTCTTATTGTCCAACAATAAATAAAAGATTATAAGCTTATGTACAGCCTGCTCCATATTGTTATACTCTAAAAAAACAAACTTTTTTTAAA
This sequence comes from Megalobrama amblycephala, assembly GCF_018812025.1. Taxonomy (NCBI): domain Eukaryota; kingdom Metazoa; phylum Chordata; class Actinopteri; order Cypriniformes; family Xenocyprididae; genus Megalobrama; species Megalobrama amblycephala. Next base: position 26,227,211 of record NC_063055.1, on the reverse strand, counting down.
AACTTTTTGATGCCAAAGACCCCCAAACATGATGGCCCCCTTGTGAGGAAGCTAAAATATCAAGGAAACTGTATATGTTGATGTATAAAGACCCATTTATGGTGGGGGAAAAAATAGAAAGCAAAACATAATTTAGATAAACATGGTGTTAAATTTTAAATAATTTGTAAACTGCAAAATTATATAACTGTATGTTGTAATGTAATTTCCTAAATCTGGAAAAAAGATACTAACTTAAGTTAGTTAAAATTAAAGGGGACCTATTATGCCCCATTTTACAAGATGTAAAATAAGTCTCTGATATCCCAAGAGTGTGAATGTGAAGTTTTAGCTCAAAATACCCAACAGATAATTTTTTTATAGCATGTTAAAATTGCCACTTTTTGAGGTGAGCAAAAACGCACCATTTCAGTGTGTGCCCTTTAAATGCAAATGAGCAGCTGCGCTTGGCCTAAGAGGGCGGAGCTTCAAGAGCCGATTCTCCGGTGTCAGGAGTCTGTCAGGACGCACTATAATGTCAGAAACTGTGAAAATATGCTGCATGGAGATAGAACAGGTATAGTTTAGTTTAATTACGGTTATAACTTATATTGTCTTCTTGTTTTTATCCACTATATTAGTACAAGCCTGTTGTACCGGACCCCTTGCGACTTTAGCAATGAGTTTTATGACTATGATCTTTAGTTTTATTGTAAAGATGAAGCGTCCGTTTTCACTCTAGAAAATCACTGTAAGAGCTTAATAAAACACAGTGCAAGTGTGCATTAAAATATTATCCATAAACTCTCTCTCTCTCCCTTGCATTATCATCAACATACACAGCGAAGTACACAGAAACACTCGTTACAACTAACAGTAAACAAATATATAAAGACCTTATGCCTTCACAGGTGGTGCTTAGTAAATTGGTAAACTTTATATCCGTAAATCAACTCCGATGAACTGTAATAAAGTGCTCTCACCTTCATTACTGCCGTATCCAGTATCACTCTGGAGGCTATAAGCTGGATCATGAACAGTTTACTGATCTATCCTTGAATAACAACTTTTTAGCACAACCTCTGTTTTGTATTGTCTCTTTGTATAGACATTCGTTCACAAAGCAGTCCGTTGTGAATTGATTCACGCAGACATAATCGAATTTCGGTAGAGTTGAGGGAGCATTTTCTTCTAAAACAAAATGAATCCACCTCATCTTCAGCAGCTCAGATTTAGGGAGTAAATGGAGAGAGCTATGTGGAATAATCCATCCAGCTACAGAACACCTAAAACGCTTGGGAGATGTTCTCGTCAGTGTAGCAATGGTGGACTGTGTAAACTTGCTGTTAACTCGCTTAGGGCAGTTCTATGTTAAAACGGCAGTGTCTGTCAATATTCGTGGGAGGGGCCTGTGGCTAATGTGACGTCCAGTGCCAGGGATCTGGAAACGGCTTGTTCTGAGACATGATTCCGCTTATGATTTATGGGGATTAAAAAAAAGGAGTGGTTGGATTTTTATCATTATAGGGTGGTTGTGTACACACACTGCCAACACACATTTATAGACAGATGCTATTTATAATAGATGCTATTTACACTAAGTGATAATAGCAGCATTTTCTTAGCGATATGCTATTTACACTAGGTGAAAATAGCGACAGATTCTATTTACACCATGTAAAAGTATCAGTTCTTTGCAATAAGAGTAAATAGTAATTAGATGCTATCTATACTTTATATTGGCAGATACTATTTGCACCTCAGAATTTCCAGAGTTTCCCCTAACCCTGCCCAATACTTTTAATATTATTAAACACTCGTTCACAGTTTATTTCCACCTTTAGTACATTGTTTTCATTTTTATTGAAAATAAATGCGAGCTCGGCAAGACGTGTATTCGAACCCACGTCGATCGCGTTAAAAGCCATGTCTGTGAGGCTTACTCTCTTCTGCTATGCCACTGAAGATGTTGAATTCTGTGTGTCTTTCTTTAAACTTGAGTGGCCCAACCAGACATTGGAGGGTGGAGCTAGTGTAAATAGTGTTTGCCAACAAGGGGCGCTATTTGCACTTAGTGTAAATAGACACTCCGTAAAATTAATAGTATCTAAATCTGTAATGTAAATGCATCTGTGGGATTTAAGTGGGATTTTTAAAAAAAATGTTTTCATTGAAATTTGGTGAACACCAGTTTGAAAATCTCATAACTATAAAATACAAGTTTAACAGAAATGGAAATGATCAACAGTTGTAAGTACATTACACCTACAGTATCCGCCAATGAGCATTTCCCAATTATTTTCCGGCATTATTAATGATGCAGCTCCATAAATGACAAGGCGTTTCCACTGTAAGCTACGTCGGTTTATTCTCATGACAGCTCAAAGGACGCCCATAGAAACTCTGACGTGCACAACAACAGTCGCGACAAAAAAATACCCAGCTATACAAACTCCAACAAACAGCGATGCAGCTGGTCGTGTGTCCAGCGGGCTGTCATTATCAGTCCCCCATCACCATCTCACAATGAAATTACCATCACAAAACCCACCATATTTACACATTTTCATCTGAACTCATATTAACACATATTCATCACTGTCAACCAACCCTGTCAACCATCAGCAGAATATGATGATGGGCATTCTCCCTGTCTCTCCCTCCCAATGAACAATGCCACAGATGAAACGTAGAGATACGCACAAGCGCCGGGGCAGCTGTCCTACCAGCCAGATCAAACAAAAGAACCAAGGCTAATAAATCAGCTTTTATGGGCTGGACACTGTCACACACCCGCTTCCTGTAGAGGTGGGCTCCCGCTGAACCTCAGTAGATGAGAGCGAAATGGCAATATCTCTGCCTGTAATGAAAGCAAAATGATTTTATCGACACCCTTAGGAGGAAATGAAGGCTGCGGGGGCGGCCGCGGTCTGTTATGTAAACAGACATGTATTGTGGAATGGCGTATGATTTTAGAGTATATCTGACTGGAGATGAAGATGCCAATTCACAGCAACATAGTCATTTTTTGTGTGTGTGTGTGTATTTTGTTATTGTATTATTATGATGTTTTTATGTATTCAGATCAATAGGTTGTTGTTTGATTACAAAAATGTAGAAATCCATTATGTCAATTTTTCTTTTTATTTCATAATTTAACCGATATCTAATGAAATACAATGCAAACCTTACACTTTTTAAGCCATCTTCCCTAAGAAATAACTTCCCGTTTCAGTAGCATTGTGTGAGTGGCGGTGGAGCCTGTCTAATCACTGCAGTGAGTGGGGTAAAGCCAGTGGAGCTGAGGGCCCACGCCGCTGATTGAGGTTTGCTGGTGCGTTGGGTCGAGAGGTGATCCCGTATTTCCTCCCATTGGGTTCTGCTGAAGCGTTGAGGGGTTATCCTGGCTGCATTAACAGATGAGCCAGTGTCAAAGCAGATCGCTCAGGGGCTCTGCCTCATGCCCCCTGCCCCCTTAATCACCAAACTATGATGGACAAGCATACGTAAAGACATTCACTGTGCTATGACGAGTTCTGACTCTTTACTCTTAAGGTGTTTCTAAATCTCTAAAGGGCTAGTTCACCGAAAAGTTAAATGTCATTATTTACTCACCATCATGTCATTTCAAACCTGTATGCGGTAATTTTTTCACCATAAAAGTAGTCTAAATATTTTAAAGTTTGTTTGTTTGTGCAGGTACAGTACTGCCAAATGTTTAGGGTCAGTGAGATATGAAAAAATATATATATATAAAAATGATTTTATTCAGCAAAAATCCATGTAATAGATCAGTTGAGACATTTATGAAATTTCGATAACACTTTACAATAAGGAATCATTTGTTAACATTAGTTAATGCATTAGTTAACATGAACTAACTATGAACAATATATTCTTACAGCATATATTAATCTTTGTTAGCGTAAATTAATGTGATCTAACATGTTCATGATCTAACATGTTCATGTTAGTTCACAGTGCATTAACTATGGAAGCTTGTTTCCGCCACTGAACAAAACATAAAAAAGGTAATTGTGACATTTTATCTCACAATTCTGACTTTATAACATGCAATTGCAAGAAGAAAAGTCAGAATTACGAGATATAAAAATTGTGACATTTTATCTCACAATTCTGACTTTATAACACGCAATTGCAAGAAGAAAAGTCAGAATTGTGAGATATAAACTTGCAATTGTGAGAAAAAAGTCATAATCGCGAGATATAAACTCGCAATTGTGAGAAAAAAGTCAGAATTGTGAGATAAAAAGTCGCAATCTTTTAAATTGTTTTATTCTGTGGAGGAAACAAGCTTCCATAATTAGCTAATGTTAACAGATACAACATTTGATTTTAAAAATTCATTATGCTATCAGAAAAAATGTGTGGTGCTTGTGACTGGGGCAGTACCCTAAGGTACAAAGGTAAAAAGGTACTAATATGTACTTTTACAGTACTAATATGTACCTTTAAGGTACTAATATGGGTAGCACTTTATTTCACAGTCCTGTTCCCCATGTACTTACAATGTACTTATGATAGTAATTGTAATAACTAGGTAATAACTAGGTACTAACCCTGAACCTACCCTTAAACCTAACCTTAACCCGTGTACCTACCTTATATTACCCAGTACTTTCTTAGGTAAGTAAACTGTAAGTACATGTAAGTGCACACACTGTAAAATCAAGTGCAACCCTAATATGCACCATTTAGGGGTAAATAAGGTACAAAGATGTACCTTTTCACTTTTGTACCTTAGGGTACTGCCTCACTGACAAGCACCACACCTTATTTCTGATAGCATAATACATTTTTAAAATCAAATGTTGTATCTGATAACATTAGTTACAGTGCCGTACCTTTTTTTCTGACAGTGTAGTAAAACGTAAAGCATCCTTGAGCCCTATAAAGGCGTTATATAAATGAAACTTATTATTATTATTAAATGCTGAGATTAACATTAACTAATGTTAACAAATGAAACCTTATTGTAAAGTGTTACCTCTAATTTATTCATCAAATAATCTTGAAAAACTAAATGTATCCTACTTTCTACAAAAATATTTTGTTTTCAACATTGATCATAATAATAAGAAATGTTTCTTGAGCACCAAATCAGCATATTATAATAATTTCTGAAGGATCATGTGACACTGAAGACTGGAGTAATCACTGCTCAAAATTCAGCTTTGCCATTACAAGAATTGATTACATTTGAAAATTATTAAAATAGCAAACCGTTATTTTAAATAGTAATAATATTTCACAATATCACTGTTTTTACTGTAATTTGATCAAATAGATTACCGACCCCAAATGTTTGATCGATGGGTTTAGAACAAAGTTTTAACCTTGTATATGTCTTTATAAACTTAATTGTTTTTGTTTTTTTGAGTATTTATACATTTGTCTCTTCTCTTTGTCACTTTCTCAGGTTATTTGCGACCAAATGCAGCGGGTGTCTGGAGAAGATCGCCCCCACAGAGTTTGTGATGCGGGCGCTCGAGTGCGTGTACCACCTCAACTGCTTCTGCTGCTGTGTGTGTGACCGGCAACTAAGGAAAGGGGATGAGTTTGTACTGAAAGACGGACAGCTGCTCTGCAAGAGCGACTACGAGAGGGAGAAAGACCTGCTCGGGTCCGTCAGCCCTGACGACTCAGATTCAGGTATAAATAAAGACTATTCTATACACCATAGACCGTGATGTCAATGTATTCATGAACATAATTTTAGGGGAGATATCATTCTCATCTGAAGCCTTTCTTTCTTCTGCAAAATACAGAAGATGATATTCTGAAGAGTGTTTCAACTGTTTTTGTTCATCCAATGGGGTTCAAGTCAACACTTGGCAATAAAAACTGAAGAAAAAGAAGGGAAAAATATGCACAAAAAGTGTTAGATATGGCCCCTTTAAACAACAATCAGTGGAGGAAGAGCAGTTCTGACAGACAGAGAGAAGCCACACTGTGCTGTCTGATGTTGGCAAGTTAAGAAAAAGATGAATCTTTGAGTGACAAGAAGGATTTCAGACCCTTCTCTCCAGAATCCCCTCACTTCTTATCGGATGCCCTTTCCCTCACTTCACCATAATGATGCATCTCACCAAGCCTCACTTTTAACATCCCCATGTGGATTTAATTTAAAAGCACACAAGCACGCAGCAAACTCTCTCAAATGCAGAGAAATTTGTCAGATGCTTAAGCAAGACTGCGTGAACTTTCTAGGACGTTTGTGTCTTTTCTATTCTTCATTTATAATGTTTGAATGTTTTTTTTTGTTGCTGTTGTTGTTTTGTATGTTTGTTTGGGGTTGAAGTTGACCTGAACACAAGAAGTGAATTCATTTGGTTTTCAGCACACCACACTACTGGCAGAAAAAGAGATCAGAAACAGATGCGAGAGAGGACCGAATCGGCCCATCATGTTTGTATCTCCCGCTGATTACTTAAAAAGGCCAAACCATTTGCAGGCCTAATCGCCAGAGATGTTCACTGCTGATGCCACAAAAGCCACTGGTGCCAAATTGCAGAAGCCCTTAATCTCGAAAAACAGTCACGCTGGGAACGTGCCCATTTGGGTTTTTAACTTTTGAACTGGGCCACGTTATGGAGTTTGGCACCTTTTTTTTAATTACTATTATTATTCTATTAAACACAAGCTGATGTGGCTTATTGGATGAAACCTCCACCCACTGAACAATAAAGCCAATCCCCTGTTTGACTATAATAATTACAGTAGGAAAGCCAGGAGCCATTTTGTGAATATGGCACATTAGCTGGACCTACTGAGAGAGATTACCACGACACAGGGCAGGCTTGATTAACCCGCCTGAGGATCACCTTAGACTAATTGAGACACTTTGATTAGTTCGTATGAACAGGCGGTGTACATTTTGCGATATGAGGCGAGATATTGAATTGAACTTTATGGATCGCTGAGCTTAAATTGTGCTCACATAGTTTGATTTGACTTTTTTTTTTTTGCCCCATGTTTCTTCTGTGAGCATGTTCACTGTTTGAATTTGCGGTTTTGCTATCTGTTTCACTTCCCCTGAATATTAGACCTCATTTCCCATATGTACTCCACTTTCATACCTTCCCCAAAACGTTGTATCCGCTGTGTGTTGGATTCTTATCAAAGATTTATATAGTGTAAAACAGCCAAAGCCGTGCGCTATTAATTTTAAATGACACAACGTCCAGTCCAATGACAAATTCACATACTTCACAGTCAGAGTTGCAGTCTTGCAGTGGATGTGGCCCACTCGTGCACTAATAAATTGATAACAAAAGTATTAAAACCACATGTGTCTCCTTTCATTATGGATGCACTGTGACTGAATCTCCTAAAATTGAAAAGAACAAAAACATCTATTTATCAGTAGGTTGTCAAAAAGTTGCAGAGTTTTAAAAGTAAATACTGATTCTTGTGAACGATGGATTTCTTTCCAGAGAAAAGCGAAGATGAGGAGCTGGATATCAAGCCGGAAAAGGGCTCAGGAGGCACTGGGAAGGGAGATGATGGGAAAGACCCGAGAAGACCCAAACGACCACGTACCATCCTCACCACGCAGCAGAGACGCGCCTTCAAGGCATCGTTTGAGGTGTCTTCCAAACCCTGCCGGAAGGTGAGTTCCTCTAGATATCACTTTCCTTTCTCGTTCTATGGAAGTCCATTCCGACTTTATAAGATAAAGTTTAAAATAAGAAACGGTCTCATTGTGAGATATAAAGTTGCCTTTGTGATAGTCACAATTAAGTGAAATAAAGTTTCAATAATATATGAAGTTGCAATTCATGACTCAATTGTGAGATATGAAGTTGCGATTCAAATTTTTTGGTAACACATTAGTTTAGGGTCCAATTCTCACTATTAATAACTAGTTGCTTATTAGCTTGCATATTACTAGGATATTGGCTGTTTACTAGTACTTATAAAACACCTTATTCTGCATGACCATATTAATCCGACCCAAAACCTAAACTTAACAACTACCTTACTAACTATTAATAAGCAGTAATTGTGAGTTTATTGAAATAGTGAGAATTGGACCCTAAACTAAAGTGTGACTAATTTTTTAGTCGCAGTTGTGATACATTGTCACTTTGTAACTTATAGTCACGTTGTGAGATATAGTCACAATTACAAGAAATAAAGTTACACGAGATCCAGGGGTGGAGTCAGGTAGGTTAAGGGATATGTAAATTGGGAGGAGTTGGATCCAGATCCAGGGGGTGGAGATGGGTAGGTTAAGGGATATGTAAATTGGGAGGAGTTGGATCCAGATCCAGGGGGTGGAGATGGGTAGGTTAAGGGATATGTAAATTGGGAGGAGTTGGATCCAGATCCAGGGGGTGGAGATGGGTAGGTTAAGGGATATGTAAATTGGGAGGAGTTGGATCCAGATCCAGGGGGTGGAGATGGGTAGGTTTAGATCCAGGGGGTAGGTTAGGGTAGGTTTAGGGAAACGTAAAGTGAGAGGAGTTGGATCTAGATCCAACCCCGCCCCCTGAATCTCGTGTTCTGCAGTGAGGACCATCTCAAAATTTCAAGAAATAAAATCACAGTTGTGGGATATGAAGTCGAAATTATGAGATATCAAGTCACAATTACGTGAAATAAAATTGTAATTGTGAGATTTGAAGTCACATAGTAATTGTAACAGTCACATTGTGAGGAATAGTTGCAATTGCGTTAAATAAAGTTTTAATTAACGTGGCAATTGTGAGACATGAAGTTGAACTGAGATTTGAAGTCACAATTGTAATATATAGTAACGAAACAATGAAGTTGCAATTGTAAGATGTCAAGTCACATTGCGATAAATCGTTAAATTAACAAAAAAAGTAGCAATTGTAAAATATCAATATGCAATTGTGAGATATGAATTTGCAATCAAGTTGCACTAACATAAAAAGTCGCAATTGCAAGATATGCAGTGAGATATAAAGTCACATTAATTGAGATACCTAGATTTTTTTTTTAACTCTCTGAAATGGGATTCCAAACATAATACACAGACTCTTCATTAAAGACATAAATGATTTTTGTTGTGTAATCCAGGTAAGAGAGACGCTGGCTGCAGAGACGGGCCTGAGCGTGCGCGTGGTTCAAGTGTGGTTCCAGAACCAAAGAGCTAAGGTGAGTCTAGACCCTGTTCACTACTTTATTAATCATCCAGTATTACCCGCACAAACCTGATAATGTACATCCAAGGAACAGATAACACAACAATTTGCAAGTAATCCTCCAACAACGCACTAAACTCCTCGCAACCGCTGCCAAAAGAGAAAGAGCGAGTGAGGCGCGAGACAGCAAATCTCAGTCGCTATCTGCCTGAAGCTTAACCTCTCGACGCATTCCACAAAAAACTCCCCAAGAGTTCGAGAGAGATGTATTCACATCCATCCTGCTCTTACGTTAGCGTCTGAAACCCACCTCAGAGCACTGATTTTATCTTCAAAAGGCTTTGGATAATATAATGCAGCCAGATCAAGCTTGGCGTAGTTCAAGCAGAGGTGAACAACAAGGAGCATCTCTCTTTAGATAGCCCAGAGTTGGTCTGGGGAGTCACAAAGTTTTCTGATTGTGCTTTTATCGTTATTTTTTCAGATGAAGAAGTTGGCGCGGAGACAGCAGCAGCAACAGGAGCAGCAGAACTCCCAAAGGCTGGGCCAAGGTAAAATGTCCTAATATAAACCTGAAGGCAACCAGATCAGTCCGAAGTAAGATTTCGCTGGAAATCAACAAATATAAATGGCATTTATCTCCAATCTCCAGAAGTTTTGTTGCGCTTTTGTAATCGTGTGGAATTAAACGATCTACAGTCAGATTAGCCAAAACATTTATTAAAAGAACACATTTGTAGAACTTGTAGAATTACAAACTTTTACTTTACTTAAATCATAAAAAAGTTTTCTACTGATTTCAGTGGGCGCAGATTCCGTGCAGGCTTCTTATAGGAAGTTTTACTCCATCTAGCTGTTAAAGTTCAATGTTAGAAAGAAGGGTAGAAAGTGAGGTATCCCAACTGACCTCCTTCCACATTATACCTTGCAGTGTAAGTTGTGTCCACCCTCCTGAAAACAGGGCGAGCGACAGACACTGACCCCTGGTCGCTGTAGATTAGGTAGAAAAACGAGTGCAGCCCTTGTGTGAGGGAGGAGTGTGGAGGTGGATGAATTAATTTACAATCTAAACGCATTGAAGTTGCCTCCACTTTCCCATTCCCTCCTCTGCTGGAAGTGACCCAGCATCCCAGTTTCAGTAAAGTGGCTGTCTCATGTTGCCATGCAGCTGGGCGCAAAGGATGAGCTGTGATCTTCACACTCATGTAGTTCACGGCCTTATGTTTTTAAGACAATCTGCTGCTGGTCACGCTTGGTGACATTCCATGTATTACTACCATTTTTAGCAATGCAACAAGGCTAATTTTCCATTTTCTAGTGTTAAAGATCTAATCCATCAAGAAGTGTCTTTTCGACAGTTAATATGTGATCCAACTGAGCTTCTGTAACAGATGAGTTTGGATGAGACTGTCTGGAAAATAGAAATGTGAAGAATATTATTCCAAGCACTACGGAGGAGGACAAATGTTTCCTCTACAGCTCAAGAGTCTTAATTCCTGTACAAATATTTGTTGTAAGGCAGTGGAGTCCATTCCTCCATCAGTCATATTTATTTCTTCACTCTCTGCGTTTCTCTTTAGAGACTGTGGAAATCATTGTAATGCAGTTTTATTCTAGAGATAAAGCACATTTCCCTCTTATGGCTGTGTTGGATAAAATATACAGCTTATTGTACTTAAGACATAAATTATAATAATGAAAACATTATTGGCTTAACAAATGTAAGACCTTGAACTTGAGCTAATATTAACACAAAGTCTGTTTACATTTTATATCCCTAAAGCTATAAATGCATTTTTTTTTTCTGTGTACTTAGGAATTTTAATAATCAAACATATTAATTCTATTGATTGTACTGTATGCGGCTAATAATATTGCTTGAGACCTGTTAGCACGTTTTATTCACATTTTACATCCTTAAAGAGACACATGTTTTGTTCTTTGAGATAAGAGCTAGTCTTCCTGTCTTTATTTTGTGGCAAACTGAGGGTTTATATTGACATTTTATTGCTGAACAGACCCTCTTGTGCCCGCTCTCCTGCAAAGCCATAATCCAGACGATCATTGAATCATCTTCAGTGATAAACCACGAGCAATAATACTTTTATTTTATAGACCTATGTTGGACTATTCTCACGATGCATTCATTTATGGAGCTTTGACTCTGCTGCGTAGAGCAAAAAGATCAGCGCCGAACATCAGAAGTGTAAAGTCATCACATTGACACTAGTTTCACTGTGTTTGCTTCAGCACTTCTTTGGCCTTTAGCTGTGTCACATTTAATGGGATAATTCAAGTCAGATAGTAATCCATCTTTGGTCGTGAACCCTACCCTCATGAACCAATAGAAATGTTTTCTCAGAGAAACGAAAGAAAACGATAGGGTGATGGGGACGCTCGAGAGAGACAGCTAGGTGTAGATGAACCATTCTGGTGGTCTGAGATACTGAGAAGTCTTGTGAAGTCAGACTCCCCTTTGGGAAATACCAGGGCGAGTCCATGATGTCATGAATCATGGAATTGGGCTGGAATATGTCATCCGAAGGAGCCCCACGGTTAATACATCGTTATATTTGTTATCGTAAATCCTATCTGTCTTGGTTATAAGTGTCAGCTTTCCAATAGCTTCAGCTATGGTGCTAGTGATTGGTGTGAAAACTTTCTAGAAAAGACTTTGCTGCATCATGTTATGGTTCAAGGGCATTTAACAGATGTCCTGACATCTTACAACTTTAGGTATGTGGGTCACAGACGGAAAGAAAAGAAAAAAAATCTTACATTTAAAACAAAAAAAGCTCATAGACTTACTTTTGGATGGTCATGAAAATGTGTATACCATTTAAAAAAAAAATTAAAAATGTTTTTAAGGGGAAAATTACATGTTACAAAAATCGTGCACTGCAAAAAATGCTGTTCTTAGAGTTTTTGTCTTGTTTCTAATCAAAATATCTTAACGTTCTTAAATCAAGAAGCATTTTCTTGACAAGTAAAAATTATTTTCAGGAAAAATAAGTCAAAATTAAGTAAGTTTTTCCTTAAAACAAGCAAAATAATCTGCCAATGGGGTAAGCAAAATTATCTTATTTCAAACCAAGAATAAGATATATAATCTTGTTTTCAGTTTGGATTAAGATTATTTTGCTTACCCCATTGGCAGATTATTTTGCTTGTTTTAAGGAAAAACTCACTTAAGTTTGACTTATTTTTCCCCAAAAACAAGAAAATAAATTTTACTTGTCAAGAAAATGCTTCTTGATCTAAGAATTTTTAGATATTTGGACTGGAAACAAGACAAAAATTCTATGTAAGAACAGCATTTTTGCAGTGTGGATTATTAATTTATACATATTACAAGTTATACAAGTTATTAGGGTCAAATTATCTTTACATTATAAGAAACTTATTGACCTTATTGACAGCCATGCGGGTCTGCAGAACTCCTCTCTTTGGCATCATTTCCTGTTTTTGTTGTCGTTGTTGTTGTTTTTCCTCCTGCATGTTGGTTAGACCATATTTGATTTGGTGGGCTTTTTTTAAATGAATTTATAGATAGGACCAACAAAATAAGCATGCTATCTATCCTTTTATTTTTTTTACTCAGTTTCTTGAAAAATCCTGGATTATGGGTAAGCAAAGTGTCAGTGTGGTGAAACTCAACATCAGATGTCTTTGCATCAGAGCAGAAGATGTAATGGAAACTTGTGGAAGCCTGTAGAAATGAATTGCAGACATCTTTCTTGTGAGAGCTCACCACTCAAAAGCAGAGGGCTGAGATGGTGGGCTCCAGACTGGAAGCCACAAGAGTCATTCCTAGCCCTCAGCATTGTGTGTGACTCATAGAGTACTGCCCTATAGGGCTGGTGTCACAGCGTCTTCTCCCAGTACAGAACGAGAGTGTTTCTTGTTTGTTGGTTTTCTTGAAATTCAACTTGATTTTGAGGCCAGATACCAGACCCAGCCTTGATTTTTGAAGAAACCCAATCCACAGAAAGAACAATTCTTACTAAATGAAGCATTAATGTTTTGCATTATGTACAGTTGTTAAACTAACTACGGTCTCCAGTTTGCAGAGATGATGTCAGTCATCTCTACCGTGAGAATGTCGCAAGGGCTGATCAACGTCTTCTTTTTTTTTTCCCCCTCCAGAGGTGATGTCCAATCGGATGGAGGGAATGATGAACTCCTACACACCACTGGCTCCAGCCCAGCAACAGATGGTTGCCATGGAGAACGGTTACAGCACCGATCCCTTCCAACAGGGCCTCACCCCTCCTCAAATGCCCGGTGACCACATGAACCCATATGGTGAGCATCAACCCATGAGTTCTGTCATGTTTGCTCCCTGAAGCTGGGGCATGTGTTTGGACCACAAGGTTCACAGAATGCGACCACACCACCCTCCTTTCCTCATGAGATTACGCAAGCACCCCGTTTTATTTTGAAGTATTCCTTCCAAATGAATTCAGCGTGTTTTAAAACCATACTCGCCCCATCCACTATTCCCAGAGCTACCCATTTGGTTTATTCGCTCTGGGTCTCATAGGGATTAATGGTGTAGTCTGTTATGCTGTGTGACACCGTCTATTGGATGTTTGGTAAAGAGCCGAACGATGATCTGTGGTGTGGCATGTAAAAACAACAATGGTTAACCATGATGACTGACGCTCAAAGTACCATGGGAAAGCATGGGTCTGCTAGCAAAACAACGCAATGAGCAAAACCATTGAGAGCTAACTAGCCACATGCGCTTTTGTCAAAAAAACAAATAGCATCCATTACTAATTCATAAATGTCGTTATGTTTTTAGAGAATTGCATCTTATGACATTTTACAACCTAAACTAACCTTTCCTTCATAAAAACATTAAATTATCTAAAATTTTAAAAAACTTATGTACCTTGACATGAGCTTTTGAGGGACTGCAAGGGTCTTCTCTAAGTTATCTCTTCCTGTTTTACTTTTTACAGTATTTTTTTGCATTTTGGTTGCACCATTTTAAAGGCCCACTGAAACGCTCAGCATTATTGAATGTGTTGACGTAATTTCCACTGAAACAGGAAGACAAGGTGGGACATGTCAAGCAGGCTAATAGTGTTTTGTTTATATCAAAGCTCGGCCGGAGCCATTGATCTTGGTAAAGCCTCATTTTCTCCTCCTAATCTACTACATATCACTTTAAAATATAGCATTCTATAGAATTCACATGGGTCCAATACATTTTCTAATGTGAAACCAGACATATTTATGCTGTCTGAATCATTCCCTATCCACTGTTTAATGCACTATGTGCAGTTCGTTATGTAGAAAATAGTAAATGTGTGGACACATGACTGATTTTAGCCACAGCTTCAGTGTTTAACTGTAATGTGGGGAAGACGCTTTAATTCTAGAGAGCATTTGATTGGACAGAAAATCTGATGAGAAGCTGAAGTGCAGAGTAATGTCATCAAAATCATTGATCCGTATTGGCAGAAGTGAGAGACTGTAAGTTTTGAATATATCTTCTGAATGCAAATTTTGTCATTGTTTTGGAGCACACTAGCTTATCAGTAAGGCTAACATATTCATACTAAAAGCCAAAAAACTTAAATGTTGATTTCATGGGGACTTTATTATATAAATATAAATATTTTAAATAGAATTCTGTCTGATTAAGTTTTCTTTTCAGTCATTTCATTTTTCATTCATTTTAATGAGGCGTTTTTTTTTTTTTTTACTTCGTTATGTTTTCAGGACAGTTATATCAATGTACCATGGGAAAGCATCCATGCGTCTGCTAACAAAACAACACAATGAGCAAAACCATTGAGAGCTAGTCATATGCGCATTTGTCAAAATTTGGTATAACGTTTGGGTAAGAAGCGAACATTCGTAAGATGCGATAATTCCTCAGAGTGAGGCATTTTCTGCACAACTACAATTGTTCTCAGTATTATTGACATTAACTTCAAGCATTAACCACATAAATCTGGAGACATCGGTCACAGCCAGCCTAAAAACAGGTCCCAAGTGTCTTGTCATTCGTTCTCCTGAATGGCAAGACCCAAATCCCCGGTCTCATCACACTCCAGCTTGGGTTTTATGGGAGAACAGCAGGGACAGACAACATTGCCAGCTCATTAAAAAACCATAGCCCATCAACCTGTCACTGTCTTGCGGAATGGTGTCATTAAGTACTGCAAAGCGTATTACAGCTAACTGTGCCCACAAGGAAAATGATAGAGCGGGAAGATTAGCTCAGAAGTAAACATTTGCTATTAGCTCGGTTGTTAGTGAGAAACCATTCAGTTTAACAATATCCGATTGTCTGGAATGTGGGATCCCATACAAATACATAATTGAACAGTCATAAATTTAATGTTGTTTATTTGAAAAGTGACTTTTAATATAAGGGTCTATGATCATTAACTTTCCAACTAATTTCAAATTTGCCTTGAAAAATATAGGCTATATATATATATATATATATATATATATATATATATATATATATATATATATATATATATATATATATATATATATATATATATATATATATATATATATTGCCTCACTTGCTCATGAGGATCTGCAGAGTTGGTTGCACCACATATACCATAAATATTTCATAATAATAATTAAATTTAATATGAAAAATAAAAACATGCTCATCATAGAAGAGGTGTATTCAGGTTATTGTATGTACGCTTTTTCATACTGTTGACCCGTTTTCTCTTTTCTCTTCCCACAGGAAATGACTCGATATTCCACGACATTGACAGCGACACTTCATTGACCAGCCTTAGTGACTGCTTCTTGGCCTCGTCCGAGGCGGGCTCAATGCAAGCGAGAGTGGGGAACCCCATCGACCGACTCTATTCCATGCAGAGCTCCTACTTTGCTTCATGAAAACCTAAACTGACAAGGAAATGCAAGAGTGGGTCACTCGCTGCAGCTCACTAGTCAGACGCCGCCTATCAAGGAAATACAACGGAATCGTCAACAAAGCTTAAAGACGAGACATCTTAGATAGACATACAGGCAAAAACAGAAAAGACAAGTGAACTTGAAGACTTACGGTCCTTATTTCTCTGCAGTGAAGCGCCAGCTCCGGATGGCCCAGGTGCCTGAGGCTGAGATTTTTTTTCTAGTTACTTGTAGATTGTTTGTACATGACTTTCTCAGAAGTAGCATTTCACTTTATCCTCATTGACTTGTGGAAAAGAGTATTGATGTACAGTTTGACGTCACTGAAGCATCAAGCCTCGACTCATGATTTCCTGCCAGGAGAGGCAGAAGATCAAGACACAAAGCTCATAATGCATGAATCCATATCCTTGTGATTGTTACGTTTAAAAAAAATGGAGAAAAAAATCTTGTGTTGTTCAGATGTTGAAATGTGATGTTCGGACTCATAATTTCCTCTTTTTCATTATGTTCAGCATTGCATTTTTATCACTTTAATAGGTTAGCCCTCTGAAAGACAATGTAGGAAAGCTTTGAGGGGTGATATGTATAGCGTATCTGCATTTGTAAGTATGTTAGTGTGTGTGTGTGTGCGTATGTGTGTGTTCCGGTCTCTTCGGCCTGTGTGGTTGTGCGAGTGTGTGTGTGTGTCTGTGCGATGGTAAGGTACTGTCATTGAAAGCTCGAACCATGTGTATATATACTTTTCCCAAACAAATCAGTTGTGCATGTTAAAAATGGAGATCATTCTATTTATTTAACTAAAACATGCTTTTGAAGGTACTTAAGAAACTGAAAAGCTTTATTTAAAAAGGAGAAAATCATGTTTAAGTAGCTGAGGCATTAATTTCACACCATACTTGTATGTCTTTTAATTAGGAAATACAATGTATCTTTATTCCAGCAATGTACAAAAATATGTGCTATTTATTTGTTTCAGCCCTGACATTGCCGAAAAATGCATTTCCAAATGCAAAGATTGCTAATTTGCCAAAGTCTGTTGGTAGAATGAATAAAGTCCTTTTCTCCTTGATTTTACAGTGTCATATTTATATATATATAATACATTTGTTTCTTTTACTTCTATTTTTGTTATGCTTTCTTTTCTTTTAATTTTAATATTTACATGATGATTTTGTTTTCTTGAACACATGGGATAAAAACTTAAACTAGAAACTAAAAGTAGCTTAAAAGTTATGTTTAAAACATCCCTTCAACCAAAAACAAACAAAAAAACAATAATAATTTAAAAAAACAATATACAACTAAAATATTAATAACACACTCAGACTAAACAAAAAAAAAAAGCATAATGGTGTGTACATTTAATGCATATTCCATCTGTCACACATGCATCATTATGAAGCCTGAGTGGACGTTTTCTATGAAGTTAATGTCTTTTTACAACAATAGGTTTTGAATTACTGGAGATGGGAACAAAGCTTTGCGAGCAACGTGTTCTCTGGTGTCACACGATCACGCATCACATGCCACAAACTGAGCTCATGCATGCGTGTTGGTACAGCAATTGGAGCTCTTGCTTTCCAAGTCGCACAGGCCGTAAATTAATCCAGCGCAGTTTTAGATTCCTCAGCAGACAGAGGCCTGAAGGCCAGATCTGGTACTAGCTTCGCAACCGGCTCTCTCTGATGATGAAGTGGTGGTATATCTTGTCTTATCTCGCTTTCATCTGCCATCACAGGTGTTAGTAGGTGTGGTTGTTCATCTAGTCTCTGTCAGAGCAGGTCTTATCAGTAGATCCACCACAGGAACTCTGCCAAGCCTGGATCTACAGTGACACAGCAGCTCCTCACATTCAAAGAAGTGGGAAGTGGGTGGCATTCTGTTCGACCCACTGACCTTTGCGTGGCTTCCTCTGGAAATGCATTTCTGTCATTCTTTCCAAAACTGATGACCCTCTTTTTACTCAGAATTTCAATAAGGACTGCCACTTACATGTGTGGCTGTAATGAGGAATCAATTATTTGAAAATTCAGTGGTGCCAGGACACAAAGGGCTTTTCATATTTGAATTTAACCCTGGATCATGCTTCACACTGCTCACAATTTACCCGAAGTTAACAATTAATACTGGGGATTCTTAAGATGATGTTTCACACGGTATAGTATATAAACTCTGTCACTGATTGGACAAACCTCGTATTATATATTTCCAACTGCTTTATCATTTTTTCCTGAATGGAATTTTCTAACTATAAAAGTAAGAATGAAATGGTCTCTTCACTCCAACCGACGCATTTTCGTTACCATTTCACATTTTCCCTTCAAAAGCTGAAACTACTGTTTATACAACATGCAGTTTTCATGTGAATGTTAATATGAGGAACGTAATTGGCTGTGCGCTCATAATCTTTAGTCAAAATAACTTCCCTTCCCACTTCTCTGATGACAGGACAACCCGTCGCTCACATGAGATCACAGCAATGGCAAACGATTCAATAATCCAATCAATACCCAATGGACTAAACCAAGTCCCTCACTAAATTTTGTGTCACAATTGGGAAGAAACATTTTTTCCCCAGGGTTTCATAACCCCTGGGAAAAAGCAGTGTTAACCCCGCTTCTAAATTACAAGGGTACAACTTTCTTCTATCTGGGGTTAAAGAACGATGACAACTCAGGGTTAAGCATGGTGTGAAAAGCCCTAAATAGGCTTACAGTGCTGCTGGACATGCCGCCTCTGCCTGCATGCAATGGCCACCTGCAACTCAACCAGGCCAAAGCACTCACAATGCACAAGAGTAGTTCTGAGCCAGGGGTTGATGCAGGAAATGCGCACGGTGACTGACCATGATGAAAGTCACAGCGCAGCCCCTCGGCCAGATGATGTCCACCTTGGTGGTCCAGAAGCACCCCCTGGCTAAACCTTGCAGAGGTGCAAGGTGTCGTCAAAGTGGGCTTTCTCGATGCTCCCATCTCACAAGGTGGCCTGTTTGGCGACGCTGTCGAGGACTGTGCCCAGTGCTTCTCTGCAGTCCAGAAGCAGGCTGTGGCTGTCAAGAGCAAGACCTGACATGCTACCAGACTGTCGTGGGCTGCCCCTCGGTCTGCTCGTCACCAAGGGCATCCGTCCCCTGCAAAAACAACAACAAAAAAGGTCCGGCACGGCCAGCTCAACCGTGATGTCGAGCCCCACGGGAAGATGACGGCACCCGTCTCAGCCACCGTTAAATTCTCCAAGCGTACGGCACTACCCCTGGGCAACCCGGAGAGGGAAGGAGCTGCTCTTCCCCCCGAAGAGGGCTGAGTAAGAATCTTTAATTAAAATTTCTGTTCCGCCACTGACCCCATGGCTAGCAGTATCAAAATTCATGTTAAAAGTGCAGTTTTCTCTATCTCGGGGTCCCAAGAGGGTGCGGACAGCAGTGTGCGATGCTATGCCTTGCCATCTCCCTTTCATCCCCGTCTCTTATCGCCAGTGGGCAGCAGTGTGCGGTTCGAGGACATTATGCCTCCTCATACACTCCCTGCTCAACCATGGAGCCAGGTTAATGTTGCAACACACACTCAGACCCCACTTCTGGACACCATGCCTTTCGAGTTGGGTCCCTGTGACCCACTTCGCTGCCCTACTGCGGGTACGTCTGTGGTCCCTCTGGTCTCACTTGTATGGTCACTGTGGGCCTGGCTAGCGCTCCCCAGCCAGTCTCGCTGACTCATTGGGACCATCAGACTGGGCTATGCGATTCAGTCCGTCCGGCGTCCCCCCAAGTTTAGGGGCATTTGGTTCATCTCTGCGCTGACCAGTCCCTACAGTATTCCAAGGAGAGTGTTGTACCTACTTCAAAACCCAACGATAGTTGGGGAGGGAAGTGAATGAGGTAGAGGGAAAATATTGCCCATCTAGCAGTTCAACCCTGACATAAATAAAGGCACTTCTCTAGGATCTGCTGTAGCTAGTGCTTTAACATGGGTCAAACTAGCGAGACCTATACAACACTCACCCAAATGGGAGCATATATCCCTACTTCAATACAGTGGTTGGGGAGGGAGGTAAATGAAGTAGAGGGAAGTAACTGCCCTACATATTCCATTGAACCTGCACCCTGCATCAACCCTAAGGGAGTACCTCCCAAGCAACCGTCTGCAGGGGAGTGTACAATTGAAGAGTTTATTATCAAAAACAGATAACTCAATTTTTATTCATTCTCACAAATCATGTTTTCTATTGTGCATTCCAAGTAATATCAATCAAACTGCAGTTGAGTTGATTTGATTAAGTAATAATAACTCCAAAAAAATGCAGGTAACTTACAAAATTAAAGTTCATTGAAAGTATGTTTTTTATATATACATTAAAAGTTTGTTTCTTAGCAAAAGCAGTTAACTCCAACAGTCGTTTTTTGGCAAAAGCAGATAACTCCACATTTCATGTTTCAGAGTTAAACAAAACCAAGTAATTGCTTTGTAATTGCATTTAAAACAATAAATCCTCGATCACTTTTAGTCAGCTTTGAAGAAACTCCCCTCAGCTACCGTGTCTTTTTGAAGTGACTAGAAGCCTTGTCACCTGACCTGAATACTGTGCGCTGATTTGCTAAAACTGACTTATCGGTTTCTGTACACAAACAACAAGGGCGCTTGTCGGTTTCTGCTGTAAAACGTGAACTCACGATGCCTTGACAGTGGACAATACCGGCTTTTCTGACAAAACTGATTTAGGGATCAGAACGTGCTAGATGTGGAGAATAACGCACAGCAGTTAGTTCATCTTTTTTAAAAGTGGCGTTTATCAGTTTTTGCAAATTAATTCTTCATTTTTACTTTAAACCCAAACATAGGGGAAAATATAGCTCAAACCTTGGAAACAAGATGCATCAAGGTATCAGAGCAGATCAAGAGAAATGTCAGACACAATCAACCTTCTCCCACAGCCACTGACCCATGCCACTCTCACTTTGGGGGGCATGTGAAGGGGACAGGCTGTCCTTAGAGGAGTATACTGAACCAAAGCATTGCTCTGGACTAGAAAAGATAGCGGAATGTAACTTTTTTTGTGTGTGTGTGTGTGACACACTCTTTACATTAGTCCATACTCTGTGCCTATCACATAGACATTCCACATTAATCAGATTCTTTCCTTCTTTTTTAGATTAAACACCAACATGAAAGTATTAGAGCTAGCATGAGGAGTCCTGAAAGGGAAAGAACTTCCCTTCAGACTCATCCCATGCTCTGCCTACAATCCAGGTGTCTGATCCCGTCTTGCTGCTATGGCGGCCACGGGACCCAAACCGCGAGGTCCACTCAACTCTCATCCCTCAAGAGAGAGTCAGGATGGAGCTTCTCACTGTGACCACATCACAAAACATGCATTCAACTCCCCCAGAGCCGAACTTGCTCAGTTCAATGCTAGATTCTTATCATTCGTTTGAGAATCAAGGGAGAATAGTCTGCTACCATGAATGCACCGTTATGAGTGCCTTCAACTGTACTCGCATGTGCAAATGCTGACTACTATCCCTCGGGAGAGAATCAAGGAAGAACAAAGCTTTTTACCGGTCTCTTTCAGCCAGTCTCACAAATACATCATAATGAGCACATCCAGCTTCCTCAAGGAATCGAACAAGCTCCACCAGTAGCGCTTGTCTTACACACGCATACAAACAAGCATCTGCTGAAGACAAAAAGGTTGATGACGTGTGAAACTGTTCAGGCTGGTCTAGTTTATTTTACATGTATGAGTAAACAAACACTATCAAAAATACAACTGGCTGTTTTAAAGTTGTGATTTAACAGAAATAGTGACAGATTTTTTTCTTCCATATTGTGATGTACATACGAGTGAAATTTTGAAAAATTGAAAAATTTGGGTTCAATCCATCGGTTCTTGATTGGATGGAGGCAGATCTGAATGCAAGCGTGCAGTCAATTGTTTAAGGGCGGGATTTATGCAAACTAAATGATTAGAAAAATCACAGGAAGACAGATTTCACAGGAAGACAGAGTTATTACATTTTTTTTTATTACAAATTACAAGGTCAAAAAAAAGAGAAAGAAATGAAACATATGCATGAAATAATTATTCACAATATGATCAATAACATGCATTTAGAAAATAATAATGTGAATTTCGGTTTCATGCCAACTTTAAGGCGACTGAAAGGTGAGACATACATTCCTCCCATATTTCCACGATTTCTCACATTCATTTTTCAAGAGTGATTCATCTCCCTCTGTATAATGCTTCTGGTACATCAGTTCAGTGTAGAACATTCAAAGGGTACATTAACTCTTAAATGCATGAATGTTTCACCAATCATTATTAGGCTAGATATTCTGGTTTTTAGCAACCCAGATTTATATCTAACATGGATAGATCTCTACCTTTCTCGATAATATAAAACTCTCCTGATATTACAATTAACAATTACAAAAGAATAAAATAAAGCACATTTTGTTACCTTTTGGAGCAGTTTGAGCGGATGTTTTATACCATCATCTCGGTCCTCGTCAGAGCTCATTTCCCAGTACATTCAGCATCTGGCTCATATTTGCGATCTCAAACATATTCTCAAATCTATCATTCTTTCATATTTTTTTTTTTTTTTCTCATATATTGTTTATAATGAATTGATTGTGGAATACTAAGAAGGTTGATGTCTAACTTTAAAAAATGAACGAGGAGGAGGGTAGTGAATGGCATCCTTGCCACTAAAGACCCAAGGTATGCGTTTAAAGGTTAATGATTCATTTGTGATTCATTCCTCATCTACCAATAATTTAGTGGTTAAAAAAAACAGAGCATCTGAGTGAAGGTGAACAGTATGTGTGAGTGGTCTGAACGAGTGACACATCATGTTCAGGTGGGACTGTGTTTACAGTAAACCTGTAGGAGGAGGGGTCATTTATTAATAATTAATCAAAACAGGTTTGGACTTTATTATTATAACAGAACTGTCCAAATCTAGTAGACTACAATGAAGTCATACACAGTTTCCAAGCGGTGTGTCACTTTCTCTTTCGCTTTTTACTATTTTGCATTGGTGCATGTGGTAGTGCCATATCATGTTCAATATTATATTATATTATATTATATTTGGGGCTGTCAATCGATTAAAAATTTTAATCTAATTAATTACATACTCTGTGATTAATTAATCTAAATTAATCACATACAAAATTTTTGCTGTGAAAGTTAAATATTTCAATTCAAATGAATCAATGCAGGGTTTTTCCTGGGTCAAAAATGGTCTTCAGTGGTGACAGACATGGTCATCCACACAAACAGTAAAAAGTGCCCTACCCACGTGATCTGCGAGCCCGATACTGACAATAAAGTACCCGTCACTCTCACTATAATTCTTTCTTGCCCTCTTTCCAAAAAAAACAAAAAGTCATTTTATAGCTTTGTAAGAGAAGATGCTTTTTTGCTAAACCTGAAAAGTATTAAAAAGTAGCATTTAGAAGTTATATTAACTAATAATAAAATTTTCTACCATATACAATTGAATGCACATAGCTAACAACTTGCTTTGTTCTGGTTTCACCTCACTCCAGTCTAAACTAACTGATTTTATAGGTAGGCCTAATTTACTACACATTGTCATTTAAATAACCTGAAAATATTGTGGATTATTAAGGCTAATTTTACTAACCACTCTTGCTAAATGGGGTAAGCACACTTATGTTCTCATTTCAGAGTTGTTCGAGTAAATGATTCATTATAGACCGTGTGGACAGATCAGTTGTTGTCATGATTCATTAAAATGAATCTGTTCAAATGAGTCATTAGGTCGCGAATTGGACATTAGCGGACGTTGATGCGTTGCGTGTGAATCGCGACTGTTATTAGGACATCGCAAAAGATTTGTCAACACAGAAAACACTTCACCACTGGATAGGATTTTCTTTTTGTTTACTGAAAGTGTGGTTTATGTCAGCTGCACGTGCAGGGCGCCTGTCAGAGAAGATGAGGTGACATTCTTTTGAGCACTATTCACACCCAGCGGTTATTCAGGAAAAACATTCTCCGAATGCGCCTCATGAAACATGGATTCAGTCTTACGAACTTTTATCATTGTGTCAGTTGATTTATATTTTAAAATGTGTTAGGTAGAGAGAGTGCAAAGACGGTGCTTATTTTGAAGACAGAGAGCTCATGCGCACGAGGGAGGAGCTCTGCTCGTTCTGTCCGTCAGCGCAGCAGTCGTCTCCCTCCCGCATTTTACAGTCGAATGGTGGCTAGAACGGCTCCAGGTTCAAAGGTCAATACGGAATGGATTAATCTGCGCTATTTTTTTTAACGCGTTATTTTTTCTCAGATTCTATTTTGACAGCCCTAATTATATTATATTATATATTGCTTAAATATACTAAAGGGTTAGTTCACCCAAAAATGAAAATTCTGTCATCAATTTCTTAAGTTGTTTCAAACCTATAATACTGTTAAATGATGTTAATCTTCAAAACAAACAAATTATATATATATATAAAATTAAATGAAATCTGAGAGATTTTTGTCCCTCTACTGAATGTTTATTTACTTAAAACTATGATGCTTCCAAATGTTCATAAAGAGAGTAAATTAAATATACATTGAGCACCCAAATATGGTAAAGGGAAGCTCAGCCGTACTTTCTTGACGCACAGGGACAAACCTCATTGGTTCTTGTAGAAGCTTGAAAAACCAAAGTTTGTTCTTACGCATATTTGAGCTTCTGTTTTCAAATTTGAGTGCTCTATGTACATTTTTGCTGATCAATGTTTATATATGCATAATGGCATAAATTAAATTTGTTCATCATATAAAGCAACCATGAGCTCTTCAGAAGACTTGGATTAAACCGCTCAATTCATATGGATTTCTTTTTTGATCTCTTTATGAAATGTTTTGAAGCATAAGAATTTTGGGTGAGTAGGCGTTCAACAGAGGGACAGAAATCTCTTTGATTTCGTTAAAAATATCTTAATATGTGTTCGGAAGTTTAATAAAAGTTGTATGGGTTTGGAATGACATGAGGGTGAGAAACTGTGACGAATTTCATTTTTTGGTGAACAAACCTTTTAAATTGTAGGATGGATGCTATAATGCAAAATGTGACGTCTTATCTGACCTCATATTTCTATATCTCATATTTCTATTTGCATATATCATATCATGTTGTTTGAACCTAACAAAGACCTGCATTGTCACAGGTAAGGCTAGGGATCGTGGGCCACCCTCTAATCAGAAACACAAAACCTCTGTACCACTCAGCTCATATGTCAGAAATTAGAGTGTAGCTAATTGTGTCCAAACAGAGAGTGAACTGAGGTGAATACGGGTCTGACTGACTGACCAGAGAGTGATCCATACCACTCTTCAGAATACTTGAGATAGGACAAATGGACTGGTGCAAGTAGACAAACATCTCTCCTGTAATATGAGCAAAGACACACACATTGACACAGACAGCAGTAGTTTAACCAGTCGACTTTTCACACATTCTCTTTTCAGCTGCCCTGGCTCCACATAGGAAATTAGCCCTGCAACAATATTTTCGTTAGATTAACTCATTGCCTCATTTTCAACGTGTGAGACATTCATGCGCCTAAATCACCTACATCCCCCATGTTTGTGCCGTTCTCTTCAAAATCCTGACCATGAGAAGTTTGTTGATTCAGTTTATTAAATGAATGAGTGAATAAACTCTCTGCAGTAGCCTCTTAGGCGCACAGCTGGATAGCTGACATCTATGAATCTGTTCACTTGTGATTTCTTTGTAAATACAGAGAGGTAAAAACGCTGTAAAATATGTTTTGTCAGGTATGAAATGTGCTTTATGACATGTGGTAAGTAATAAATGAATTGGTTTTATTCAAGACAACCTGGAGACAACATATTAGGCTAACAGATAATTGGTCAGATTACATAGAAATAGATCATTAAGGTAAAAACTGCATTCAGTTTGTATCAGTTGAAATAATGAAATATTAATTATTGGGTCACAAGACTATGTGTCATCCTTATATGCTCTGTTACAGCGGAAAAACTTAAAAATGTCTTACATCTAATTATAGCATAGCCGCCTACCTCTGAATTATGAACGGAAGAATATGAAGACGCCCGCTGTTGCCATCAAATGGATTCTTTGTTATAGGCCTACGTATTCTGTGCCCTAAATACAGCTACTAATGAATTAAACCATGTACACAGTAAAGCTAAAATACACCTATACTATAGCCTCCAAGTCTGGAAGCGCGTTTTGTGATTTAGACGAGGTTGTTTTCTGTAGTCCTTCAGAAAAGCGCGCGCATGCATGCTCACGCGGCTGTAGTGAAGCACGCGATCGATCGGCCTTGCTAAAAAACCTTCCTTGGTCTTGTGTTGTCAAATATTTTTGTAAAATTTTGAAGCTTTAACCCCCTTCCAGAAAGAACTTATGAATTATACACGAATCAAGTAAATCAAACGTAGCCTATTTTGGATTAAAAAAAGAAGACGACTCGTTTTCAGCACGGACCATGGTTCAAACAAGCGATTTATGAGGTAAATTCCTAAAACAAAAAAAAAACAATTTGTTTGCACCCATCTTGTTTTGTAATATGGACGCTTTGTTTTTGTATTTACTGTGTTGCATCCTTTAATTACACTCAAAGCTCATATATTTTCAGCATTGTTGGCCAATCCTTAAACCACATATTCTCTGAACCAATTGATTCCAGACTGGGCCTCTGAGTCTGAGTTTGGCTAAGCCAGCCTTAATGCTTGGAGGTCAAAGCCAGTCCAAACCAGCAGTGAGCTGTGTGAGAGTTTTTATTTTTTGTTTTTTGTCAGGCATGTTCTGTTGTCTGGAATTCATAGTTTGCGAGACTATCCAGCATCTAACGCTTCCATGATAACACTTCTGTCTTGCGCTTTGACTCTCTTACAGAGGTGTGAAGGGTTAACCTTTATAGATTGGAGGTTGTGACAGGTGAAAGTTGGAGAGGTCATGCAAAGCCATCAAAATATCTCTGCACATAATAGCTTAAGGGCTTGTTCATATGTTGATCTTGAGTTGTTGTGTGCACTTTTTTAAGAACTCGAAAAATAGACTTAAAATGGAGAGTTTAGCTGGTTATGCATTATGGTTTCTTACTGAATCTATTTAACCCTATAAAGCCTAGCCTACTGTATCATATGATACATGCAATTCTAAAGCCTCTGAATTATGAACACGATCGTTTTTTTTTCTTTTGAAAAACGTTAAAATATATGTATGAAATATGATACACATGCATGCTTTTGAGCAACGTTTATGATGTCATCATCATTGTATTGCTTTATATGTTTTGCCACAAAACATTTAAAAACTACAAATCTTTAATGATAAAACTAGGCAAATATCATCTTAGTAAGACATATTATTTCGAGATATACTGTAGAGCAGGGTTCACACTCCTGAAAAACATCTGTTTAATTCTGTTTAATTCATAAAATGTAATTAAAATGAAAAATTATTTAAAATAAATAGAAAAATAAAAAAAATCCATAAAATGATCCCATAATGGGAACCCCTAGAAGGTTATATCAAGTGTCTGATAGAACTATATTTAGAACCTTTTCTTCTCAGAGTATTTCACATTTTAGGCTGTACAGGGTTAAATGTGCCCATTGGTTTTGGTCTTGTCCAAGACGGTCATATCCATAATCCTTCTTTACTGGGTGCCATCTGTTTTATTTATTTATTTGACATTATTAGCACTTATTATGGTGGAGGAATTCAGGCGGCTGGTTTTGATGTGGGAAAAGGACTCTAGGGCCAGAGGGCATTGAGAGAATTGGTCATGACCTCAGTGACTAACACCCTTACCCTAACCTGAGATAGCATCACTAATTCAAAAGCGTTGTTTTGATCCAATCAATGTTTCCCACAGAATTGAAGTGTTAGTTTTAGATGTCTGTGATAAATTTGTGCTGTTCGCAAGATTGGGATGGGGTTCGTAGTTGAGTCACTACCTGCAATATACAGATGTGTGTGTCTGTTGTTTGTTCAATTTGTAGGCCTATTAACAGTGTTCAACATCAAAATATTGAAATATGATACCACAATAATAACATTTTGACTTCAGAGAGGGTAAACACTTTGATTAAAAAAATCATTTTGTAAATGTATCTAAATAACTACAGTGTATCTAATGCAATAAACTAACCCTAACTTTGTAAGCTTGCTTTATATTTTCCTTTTTTTTTTTTTTTTTTTTTGATGACTCAATTATTTGCATGCAAATCAAAAGTGTACCAAATTAAACTATATTATAGATCACATTAAAATCAAGAGACATTTGTCTCATTTAATCTAGCCCAGGCCTGTCATTAAAGCATACTATCATCAAACCTCAGACACTTGACAATTGCACTGTCATTGAAAACCATGACTATTGTTCCCCTTTGGTTTGGATTATTTAACATGGCATGAGTTGTAATTAAAGTAGTCATGAACAGTCTTATTATGAAACTGAAGAATAACGCTATCCCACCTGGACAAACACTCCAATGCAGAAACTTCAGCTGGTTACGTACAAGTTTAATTATGTGTTCTAGGAACAACATAAAAGTCATTATTTACATGCCACTTTAGTGAAGCGAAAGATAATTAATGTCAGTGAACTGTAGAAATACAGTGTAATCTGATAGCTGTCTACAGCACAACCTGCATGACATGAAATGTACAGTGGAGTAAATTTGTCAAAGAGCCCCTCTCACATATAACAATGTATGACAATAGCAGCGGTCTGTGGAAAGTGTGTGCAGCGTATCAGCTTACCCGAGAGCATCACAAATACACTCAAAAGGGCTTCATTGAAAGAAATTAACACAATTATTCAGCAAGGATGCATTAAATTGATCAAAATAAGACACTTATACAATGTATGAAAATAGTTATGTTAAAATGCTTGTTTCAAAACTTTTGTTTTAATTATATTATTAAAAATTTGCATTTAATAAAGTTGTTATTATTATAATAAATTATTAGCCTAATTATATTATTATTTTAATACTGTAATAATTTTTTTAGAGTGTTTAGGTGGTCAACAAATGTAGTTTTACTCTTGAAGTGAAAGTTTGAGAACCACTGGGTTAGATACTTGCTTCCCTGACGGATAGGCAGCCTGACATCCTGGTGCTCTTTTACAATCACATTTACGTGAAATTCAATAGCAAAGTGCTTGTTCAGGTTTCTCTTACAGCTTTAGGTTAAGGAGAGAGAGGTTTACTCTTGAGGGTGCAATACCTGAACCACTGCATTAAGCCATAACACTGCAGAGAATAGAGAATCAGCACTATAGTATTTTACAACAGATTCTCTCCACAGTAAACCACCAACAGCCTGTAAATCTCAAGCAGACGAGGAAAAAGAAAACAGTCAATCCACAATAAATATTCATGTCAACAGCCAATGAATGATCTAGTGAGATTTCTGCCCTTGGCATAATTTCTGTCATGTTGCCTCTATTTATTATGGAGTTCTAATTCCACCAATAACAGCCCTATTTTGTGAACACTCAGAAAGCCATCGCTGTCTTGTAAGGCTTAAGTGGGCTCTCCGAATGTCGTCCTGGTTGGAGCTTTTATTGATGATGCAACCCATTCAGGTTGAAAAATATGCTCTTTGTATTTAGCCTAGATTAAGAGACTCTTATTTCCATTTAGAGTGCTGTTTTTCTTGTTAGAAAGTTATGTGCGAAAATGAGGAATTTTATAGTCGTTGAAATGCAAAGAATCTTGTACTGCATTATATCTTTTTATTGTATCACTTTTAAATATAAACATCCTAAATGCTCCTAATGGATTTTTGTGTATGCATCCTGCCAAAACAGATCATGAGGACAAGGACGGCACACCTGGAGTGAATTCAGGCTGGATTGAGTCTTCCACTTTCACCGCATCAATAGTCACATGACCAAGCTCTGGGAGCAGTATTCCCAGCAAGAGGACCTCTGGGTAATGTTCAGACCAGACAGTGAACAGGATTAACTCTACACAATCAATGCAAAACAATGAATCTGCCAAAATCCAATCTGCTGACTTCTCAATTATTTAAGCTACCCTGCCTTCCCTATGGAGCTATGCTTAGCCTCCACCTCCTCGGTCGGGCTATTAAATGTTTCTTTAACTGAGCTAACTAAATGACAACCGAGCTGGCTTGGGGACTAGTGTGGCAGGCTGACCCAGGGTGATTGACCTGATAATAACTTGTTTTCACAGGGTGAAAAACAGAGGGCCCTACCATGTCACTGCTTGACCTGAGCTGACCTCTAGTGAGATATTATAGGGTCAGCGTCTGTGTCAGGTCATCAGTGCAATTATGTTGCTTTGATGTTGGTGTGACTGTGATACAAGGGAGTGAAAGCGCTAAGTTGAAGGACTATTTTGCTTTAAAGGGTTAGTTCACCCAAAAATTAAAATTCTGTTATTAATTACACACCCTCATGTCGTTTCACATCTGTAAGACCTTCATTCATCTTTGGAACTCAAATTAAAGGTGCCCTAGAATCAAAATTTGAATTTACCTTGGCATAGTTAAATAACAAGAGTTCAGTACATGGAAAAGACATACATTGAGTTTCAAACCCCATTGCTTCCTCCTTCTTATGTAAATCTCATTTGTTTAAAAGACTTCCGGAAAACACGCGGATCTCAACATAACACCGACTGTTACGTAACAGTCGGGATCATTAATATGTACGCCCCCAATATTTGCATATATGCCAGCCCATGTTCAAGGCATTAGACAAGGAAAGGCAGTGTTAACGTCTGGATCTGTGCACAGACAAGGTAAGCCAGCAAGAACAGCAGCGAAAAATGGCAGATGGAGCAATAATAACTGACATGATCCATGATAGCATGATATTTTTAGTGATATTTGTAAATTGTCTTTCTAAATGTTTTGTTAGCATGTTGCTAATGTACTGTTAAATGTGGTTAAAGTTACCATCGTTTCTTACTGTATTCACGGAGACAAGAGCCGTCGCTATTTTCATTTTTAAACACTTGCGGTCTGTATAATTCATAAACACAACTTCATTCTTTATAAATCTCTCCAACAGTGTAGCATTAGCCGTTAGCCACAGAGCATAGCCTCCAACTCATACAGAATCAAACGTAAACATCAAAATAAATACTTTACTCACATAATTCGAAGCATGCATACAGCATGCATGACGAACATCTTGTAAAGATCCATTTGAGGGTTATATTAGCTGTGTGAACTTTGTAAATGCACTGTAATATAGTCGAGAGCTAGTGTTGCAGGGAGCAGGCGAATTAAAGGGCCGGCGCGCTGCCAAAATCAGTGTATAGTTAATGATGCCCCAAAATAGGCAGTTAAAAAAATTAATTAAAAAAATCTATGGGGTATTTTGAGCTGAAACTTCACAGACACATTCAGGAGACACCTTAGACTTATATTACATCTTGTGAAAAAGCATTCTTGGGCACCTTTAAGATATTTTTGATGAGATCCGAGAGGTATATGACTCGTCCATCAATTTAACCACCACTTTTAAGGTCCAGAAAGGTACTAAAGACATCGTTAAAAAAGTTAACATGACTGCAGTGGTTCAACCTTAATTTTATGAAGCGACGAGAATACTTTTTGTGCGCAAAAACAGAACAAAAATAACGACTTTGTTCAACAGTTTTTCCTCTTCCCTGATCTTTTGGTCTATAGATCTTTCTGCTGTCATACTGATATCAGTAACATTAACTGAATTAGTGGTTCCTGACCCTTTCTAACCCTGACATCTTATGATGAATGGATAAACATATCCTCCTCCATATTCTTTAGTTTTGTATTGGCAGATGTACTTTCTAAATGACTCATATAAACCAAAAATTATCAGGCACAGTTTCCACTCCTTCTCCAAAGCTTTGTGAATATAGATTTTCAGTCTGGGCTCTAAAATACCACAGTTAATAATTAACCATCAGGACATTTGTAAGCGGGGACCTTTCATGCGATGGGTCAGACTAGTAAGGTTAATTGTTGGTTTTGCCAACAACAAATCAGCCAATTGTCCTTTCGTCTGCGGTAATAAAGATGGATTTTAAAATAAGCTGCTCTGAGCTAATAAAGGAGCTCTCAATGTCTTTTCTGACTTATTGTTTGTTCATACAATCATTTCTAAAACTAAGTGGAACATAATTTGAAAATAATGCTTTTCAGTTTTATACGTATGTCCATTTTGCTTGCATATGAAAACAAAATCTTCCTCTGCTAATGCTGTAAGTTATACAGTGCAGTTTTCAGACTAATTCAAATAGGTAACATATCTTTTTGAACTATTCATTAAAACAAAAACCACTAGAACTAAAAGTCATTTGTTTCCTGAATCAGACTTTGCTTCACTAATGCCGAGTTCACACTGAACGATTTTAGCCCCGATTTTTACTCGCCGACAGATTTTGCGAAATCGCCGACAAATGCAAAATCGAAGATCAAATCGGTGCTCGATCACGCTAGTGACAATCACGCAGTGTGCATTATCAAAGACATGAGATACCTGTGAGATATTTGGCATGCTAAATATCTGGACCTGTCTGCGATTCAAAATCATGCTGTGTAAAATGTTTTCTTGCTGACAATTACATTGGTGATCACTTACAGCCAAAGAGAGAGCAAAATTACAGGGCAGCGGGAAGTTCGGGAAGGACTAATAGACCAGAATATCAGCAAATATGGCTTCGGTTCAGAAAAAGGCTCCTTCTCAGTCTATTTCATAGACTGTAAAAAAGATGGATGATGCATGCTGATATCATGAGTCTCGAGTTATCATGAGTCTAGAGTCTAAAGCTTCAATCTCCTCCTGAAGATCCAGAAAAAAGTCTGTTGACTACTTCGCTCAGAGAAGTTGTCAATCATGATGTCAAAACCCGTGTTTTTTTATAGCATCAAATAACTAACTAAAAACTTATTTAAAGAACGAACACTTTAACTAATATCAGCATGATTAAAACTGCCTAAAATGACAGAAATCGTCTTGGTAAAAAAAATATTTTGACATGTAATTTGACTGTTTGTAGTTTGTCTCATGTCCCAATACATTACATGGAGAGGGCGGGGTTTATGACCTATACTGAATCCAGTCACCTGGGGACGATCGAGATGCTTTGGCTTCACTTTTCAGGACTTGTGTGGCACGCTTGGTCTATTTTAATGACAATTTCAGTCTAGTGGGAGAACTCGCGTCGCGTGATCTTGCGTTATTTCCTTTTCACTTCTCAAGGACCTATGAGGACCAGACAGAGTTGTTGGCGATTCTTCCTATTGTAAAGTCATGCAATGTGTAAAGCCCGGGATACACTGAACGATTTTTGGCCGTGCCAGACGAAAGATTGCCATCGTGAAACAATCGTGGCGATTTCTGTGATCGTTCTTTATCAGTGGTCCTATGTCATACAGTGAGAGAGGTTCAAAGACGGCTGTTTTTCCGGTCTTGCAACCAAAGTTAGTCTACGATAATTTTCTGACAGTGTCAGAAATTCAGCATGATCAACGCACAGTGTGTTTGCTGCTACGTCCAACGTCTACTGACCAGCCAATAAAAATGCGACATGAAATCAACGCGACATGGCGATAAAACTTAAAACTGCTTACCTCAAGCTCTTTTCCCTTCTTCTTTCGCCGCTTCCTTTTTTTCCCAGTGCACATAAAAACTACTAGCCTGGTAATACCAGACTCTGCTACTTCACTTTGCTTCGTAGACAGAGTCTGGAATGGCATAATAGAGAAGTGTTTTCTCTCTCGCTAGGGGGCGCTTGTCTGAAGTTTAAAATCATTGGTTACCCGTAAGCCAATCAGATACGTTTAGTTATGACGTATGTTATGCGCCTGTACAGCGCATAACATACGTTCGGTCGTTTCGGTTTTCGATTTCTCTAACCTACAATGTAAAACTCGGCGCTTAGCATCTACGTCACGGCTCTCAGCCTGCCCTCTGTTCGTTGATTCCAGACCGGTGGCAAACAGAAAGCTCTGACGCTGTATCAGACTGAGTACAGAAGCGAAATGAAATTGAGCGGAAGTAGGAAGTCTGACGTAGTCAGGCTAAAAAACTACAACTGCCAAAGTGTGATTCAACATGGTCTTTTTGTTTACCACTAGCGCATGCTGATGACGTTTTATTCTTCTATAGAAACTTGCAACGTAGCCTACGATTCAATAGGTGTCATCATCGTACAATCAACAAGCATGTCGTACCCGAGCTTAATAGATAAATGTTGCACAGTCTGATAAAGTAATGATCTTATAGGATTGCTAAAATCGTACAGTGTATCCCGGGCTTAACCCTCTGTCGCCGATCCATCGTGCTATGTGCACACAGCAGCAACTGAATGCTACTCCAGATGGTCATGCAGAACAGAAGAACAGTGATCTGGTGACGCGCAATGCGAACTCGGCATTAAAAGAGCCAACTCATAAAATTAATTTGTTTGTTAATCGGACTGCATTGTATGTTTTTTTTGCATGCAGTCCGCAAAGACACGTCAATAGAAAGACATTTCTTGCCATTATTTTGTGGATAATACAGTATTTTAAGTAGGGTTGGGCGATGACCAAAATCTTATAACATGATATGATAATGATGTATATCAAAATAGCTTCAAAATATCTTCATCTTCAGGCATTTCCTGCCTGAAGATGAAGGCAGGGGCGTAGCTGATCCCCTGGGAGGTATGGACAGGGACCATCCTGGTGGTGGTGGGGAGGATGGAGGTGAAGGTTGGCATCAGCATCTGCGGACTCAGACATGTGTCAGTGATCTTTTATACTCCAAGTGTAAGAGAATGATTGGTTAGATCTAAACTAATAGGTGACGTAACATTGAGCCGTCCTGGCAGAACTTACGCTAGAGCTTTCATTTACAAGCAATAGGACAAAACTAAAATAGAACAAAGGCACAAATGAAACTTAGATGAGAATAAATACTACATAAATTGTATAAAATAATTAAATGTACAAAAAAAAACAGCATAGTCTTCACTGTGTAAATTAAAAATTTTGTGTTTGATTAACATTAATGGCACAGACAGCAACAGGTTTAAGACTGAATGTACTGATCTAATATACTGATACACATGCGCTTTCTTTCCTGACTCTTTACATTCACTTAAGACATAAATGACTGTTTACGAGGATACTCGCAAAGATGGGCATTTTGGCACATAAGTGTGTGTATTTGACCCAATAAGGCGGCAAAAAGAACTCAGTGTAGTACTCACACGCTCTATGAGCAGTGGCTTCATGTGCGTGAGTCTCTCAGACAACGCTCAGACAGCATGCACGCATACCGAAATGCGTTCTCTTTTGCTGCTTATTGCACTTAAAATTACAGCGATGCTTAAAACGCATGCAAATGATAAGCTTTCGTGATGGTGCAGCATGGGGTACAACTGCGATAGAGAGACAATAGTCCAAATCTCTGACAAATTTATACCAGTTAATCTTGTCTTCTAGTATATTTTAACCCAGCATACTGTACTGTTCATCTTATGTTGGTCAGTAATGTGTTTTTATAAAGAAAAGCAATAGGTTCACATATTAATATGATTACTATGAATATTCTCTTTGATTCATTGATCTTGATTTATGATTTGATTGTGGTATTATTTTTCCATTTTAAAGTTTTATTTTGTGCCTCAATATGCAAGAACTGTTGACTGAGGTGGTGGCCACTAGCAGTCTTCTTACATTCATTCACACACATGTCCCACCCCACCCATTCACACTGTAACCACCTTGAGTGATCTGAACACAGAGACTCAGTGTTCACTGGTGGCGGCTGAGGAGAGCGCGGCTTCTATCACCCACGGCCAGGCTTTGCCCTCTACCCCGGGCCTTGTGTAAGCACGCCCGCTGCCTTATGTGTTGACACGATAAGCAGAGTCCCCATCCGGCCATGGCGCTAAGAGTGCGTGTCAGACCATGTTTGCGTTGACGTACAAGTGTGTGCATATGCGTCAACTTGTGTACGTGCACGTGTGCGGACGTTTTTAATTTCAAAGCTTCGATGTGGTGGACGGGTCGTTGAAGTTGCCGGGTCACAACGGACGTGCGTGGATTTCCCTTCCCTTACCCCCTCCTTCTCCTCATTTGTCATCAAAGTCAGGGTCCCCTCCTCCCCCCACACACCATCGTTCACTTCCTCTGCTGAAAAGGGAGGGTTGACGTGCTTACGTTGAGCACCAGCCACCCAGAGCTGCCATACATTAAGATGAATGGCACTTATGTTAAATTGCCCCTTGATGCCTGTATTTCACATTTAGGTTAATGTTAGTTTGATGATTCAAGCTTCACTAAACTTTATTTTATGAATGTATGGGCTCTTTATGGATTTCCTGAACTTCATGCATGAATTTGTTCATGAGCAGAGGAGTAAGAAAGCGTCTTATATTAAATTCATAGAGCTACTGGATGAAATCGACAGTCGCTTCTTTAGCTTGCTTTATAGTCATGACCTGTTCATTTTCACTCAACTTAGATTTAGCGTAACATAAGCCCTCATCTTAGTTGTAAATCAATCAAGTGTGGAATGGCTTTTCCACAGCTTCCAACCATCAGCACAAAGGCAACCGAAACCGACACAGGAGAGCTGTGTGTTCAAAATCATTACAACACATTGCTATTGCCCTAAATCCAAACTCTGATCCACTTGGCAGCTGCTGTCAATCTTGAACGGAACTGATACGCCAGGATTGGCCTGATATGTTTCACGTAGCAGAAAATAATACTTTGACAAAGGCCTTCAGGAGCAGGTTGAAGAAGCTGGGCAAAATCGGCAAGCCCTGACAGAGAGTCGCGTTGTGAACCATGCTGGAATGAGAACTCACTCGCCTGGAGCCAAAGACAGCTGCCCACAAACTGCTTGCCCGGTGGCTGGGCGCTTGAAAGGAACTGCAGGTCGGTTCTTGTCTTCTGATGCCTCTGGGAACACTGAGTTCTCGTGTAGTTTTCTAGAGCATTTGGAGGACTTGTCTTTCTGGTAGGGCATGGCAGCGGATGTTATAGTATTGCAGAAAATGGTACTTTGTTGAAATTGGCAGAAAATTTGAAGCTCTCAAATGAATTCATAGTTGAAAGTGTGGCCTGCAGCCATTTATATTTTGTTTCTAGCCATGTTAATCAGCACTAAACCAACATATAAAATGGCAAATGCCTTCCTCAGTTTTGTGAGAAACGTAATTCCAGGGCCCAATGGACCCTTTTCACATTTCTTGGGTTTTCAAAGGTGGAAGTCATCATAGTTTGGTAAACCTCTATAGTGGTGAACCGAAATTACAACAAAAAGCCAAAAGCAAAGGGAAAATAAGGCATTTCAATGCATTTACAAAAGAAGAAGAAATATTGAGAGTTTAATTACACTGGCCAGAGGAGAGAAGGATGTTAATAACTGTGGAAATGAGTCCCATTAAAATTAGCCAAACATCTCGCCCAGTGACCCTAGCCCAAACTTCAAAGCTCAAAATATTCCACTCCCATACTTAAAATAGATATTTTTGTCACTGTTATGCATTACACTCAATTTTAACTTGAATATCACTGTAATAAAAACTACGGTAACACTTTAGAATAACTCACGCTATGAAGCATTAGTTAAGCATTAGTAAATAGTTAATTCATTATTTATAAAACATTAATAGACATTAGTAAGCCATTTATAAATACAGCTATAAATGCTTTGTTCTTGATTTATAAGCATATCTATAATGAGTTTAATAATTGTATTTTCATACTTTATTAATGATCAATTTGTCATTTCTAAATTATGTATTACATTATTCACAAACCAGTAATTTAGGAGTTGTCAGTGGTTCATAAGATCATTTAGGAAGTGTAAGTAAATGATTAATAAAATATTTAAATGTACATTTATGCATCTTATTATTTAGACATATAGTATTAGTTACTCAGTGTGTTAATAAATGCTTTATTAACATATTCCTAGTGTCAAAACTACCTCGGTACTAACTTTAAAACATTAGAGGACAGCAGTGCAGAAGATCACTGAACCTTTAAATCTCATTTATAAAAGCTTTACAAAGCATAAATAGTCCTCACTTTAGATGAGCTCACAAAAATAGTTAACTGACTACTTCTAAATGTTTTATAATTACCTGAATTAATCATGAATTGCAGTAGGAATATGTGTTAATAAAACATTTACTAACACACTAAGTAACTATTACTATGTGTCTAAATAATAAGATGTATAATTGAATGTTTAAATAGTTTATTAATCATTTACTTACACTTACTAAATGAACTACTGACAACTCCTAAATAACTGGTTTGTAAATAATGTAATACTTAATTTAGAAATGATAAATTGATTATTAATAAAGTATGAAAATACAATTATTAAACACATTATAGATATATAAATCAAGAATAAAGCAATTATAGCTGTATTTATAAACTACTTACTAATGTCTATTAATGCTTTATAAGTGATGAAATAACTATTAACTAATGCTTAACTAATGCTTCATAGTGTGCAGTTATTATAAAGTGTTACCAAAACTACCGTTTAAAACCCCAATTCTTGGCAACCCTGAATATGACCAAATAACTCTTGGTACTAAACATGGCATGATTGCAGAGCAACAGCAATTGGAACAGAGCTCTATTAATAGATCACAGCTCAACTTAATGCAATTAAGTGAAAATTCAGAGAGCTTTTCTACTTCTCTATGTCTCCAAACAGGTGACAGCCATCTTTAGTGGTTATGACACAGCTTGCCCCTCCAGATGATGTTATATGGTCCTAATTGAGTTAATGAGTGATGCCCAGAGAGTAAGTGTGTTTCAGCACGAGCTTACATCAGTCTCAAGCTGTTAATGATCTCAACAGGGAATCACATTCTGAAACAATAAACTAATCAACTTGGAAAATGCGCTGGCCACTCATGTTACGAAGTGGCGATACCCAATGGGCTTCATGCGATGAGGGATTCCTCAATAGAGATTGGCTGCAACACACTATTTTTTTTTTTCTTCGTGGTTTTGAGTGCTGATAGGTTGACATGAAACAGTTAACAGGGCATACGCACAAAATGTCCTTCCTACATGTAGAGATTTTTTTTTTTATCCTAAAAGCAAATTACATTTATGCTGAGTATCTGTTAATACAGAATGTTTGATTGTGAACCCAAAACCAAAAAGAAAACAAAAAATCATAATTTACTCACCATCACGTGGTTTCAAACCTGACTTTCTTCTGTGAAACAGAAAAGAAGATTTTTTTTTTCTATGCAGTTACTATGAATAAAGAAGTTTTCAATCTACAAAAAATAAAAGGTACGATAAAAAATACAACTTATGCTTTATACTGTATTCCAAGTTTTCAGAAGTCATATAATAACTGTGATGAACTGGCTGAATTTAAGTCATTATTCAATGATAATCTTCCATTCCAAACAGTTGTTAAAGTATTAGTTCACTTCAGAATTAAAATATCCTGATAATTTACTCACCCTCATGTCATCCAAGATGTTCATGTCCTTCTTTCTTCAACTGAAAAGAAATTAAGGTTTTTGAGGAAAACATTACAAGATTTTTCTCCATATAGTGGACTTCAATGGCTACCAACGGGTCGAAGGCCAAATTGCAGTTTCAGTACAGCTTAAGGGGCTTTACACGATCCCAGCCTATGAATAATAGTCTTATCTAGAGAAACATTCTGTCATTTTCAAAAAAAAAATTGTAAAAAATATATACTTTTTAACCACAAATGCTCATCTTGCACTGCTCTGCAATGCACCACACATTACATAATCATGTAGGAATGGTCACACATGACATAGGTGAAAGTACCAAACAAGTGTTTACAAAGCAAACGTGCAAAGACTAAGTCAAATGACCTTTACAAAGATGAGAAAGAAAAGGAGGTGGAGTTTTTTTTTCCCTACCGCAGTACTTCCGCCTACGTCACGCCTGGCATATCGCAGAACTAGTACAAGACGAGCACTTGTGGTTAAAAAGTATAGAATTTTTTTTTTTTTTTAAATGACTGATCGTTTTGCTAGACAAAAACCTTATTCCTCGTCTGGGATCGTGTAGAACCCTTTGAAGCTGCACTGAAACTGCAATTTGGACCTTCAACCCGTCGTACCCTGGTGAAGTCTACTATATGGAGAAAAATCCTGGAATGTTTTCCTTAAAAAAACTTCTTCAAAATTTATTTTTGACTGAAGAAAGACATAAACATCTTTGATGACATAAGAAAAGAAAGAAGAAAGAAAGTCATACTGGTTTAGAACAACAGTTTTATGACAGAATTGTCATTTTGGCTTAAGAGGTTTTCTTACTCCCAAAATGCCTACATCATTGAATTGCTAGCATGCTTTGGTCAAAAGTCTATAGCACTAAATCAATCCTTCTGTTTGTATTAACTGTGTCTATTTTTATGTCAGTAAAGCTTCTCCCCCATGGTGTGTATCCTGGCGCTTACCTTCAGTTTAGTTTCTTAGTTTGTTTTATTGTCTTTCAACCACAAACCATTTATGCTAAGGCTGCGGCTGACCACCGCTCGATAAAGACGCACAACATGAAAATCTCAAATGACAAACTCAATGTATTCATTGGCCATTGCAGCCAAGGAACATACTGGTATAACATGAATTCATTCATGCCATGACCACTGGTTATAACTTTTTCATTTGTTTCTTTTTCAAAATTTTCATTTGTCGATAAGTGGAGGGTTTAAAAAAATGCCCATTTTTGTTTATGGATAATTAAACTACTTTGCATTAAGAAAATGTCTTACGATGAGCAAATCTTGATTCATGCTGACTTCATGGTTTAACACACGAGACACATTCATGAGACATGAGCAGAAAGAATTTGCCGTGTAAATCGTTCACAAAACCATTCTTACGCAAATTGTTGCATTCAGTTAAATGCAGTAGTTCATGAATTGTGTATATGTGCAATTGTGCCTGCATGCATGTGTATGTCTGTCTACAGAAGCTTGCATATATGCACGTGTCAGAGTGTCATGGCGGATCGGTGACAGCTGGAGGACAGAAAGCACTCCATCATTAGTACAAAAAGCTGGGAGGAGAAAGGGAGGAGCAGCTCAGTTAACAGCACTGCACGCTCCTCTTTCAGTCTGCCAGGAGAGGTGGCAGTGATCAAGGACCCGCTGCCCTTCGCTGTCAGGGCCAAAGGGCCGAGTAGCAGGTGTATGTCTGTGATGCGATTGGTGGGTGGAAATGTTTCAATTGACTTCATGTCGGAGATATTTCAAGAAAGTTTGTTTATTTGCTAGTTTGCTAGTATTGCTTCTCTTTTTGATAGAATATTGTGATCCAGCAGCATCTGTGCGGTCAGGCTTTGGAATCTAGTGTATCCTTTTACATCATCACCACTAAATCCAAATGATTTAGTCAAGCAATTTCTGTTTTGGAAAAATCGGATATCCTGGTCCCATTGAGCAGAACAGCTAAAGCCAGGATCATAGTTTGGATTCAGTTTTGCCATAATTGTGCTTTGAGCTAGATAATATTTTGAAACATGGCTTAAATTTAATAGGATGAAATGACACTGCCGGTATTTCATATAACAACTGTCTAGACTTCCACATCATTGCTATACGGCTTCTGTCGAATGAAACATTGTGCTTCCACATCTGTCTTTATTTTTATATGGCTCTTTCACTGTCTATCAGGCTGTGGCTTTTCTAACTCACTGGGTGTTTCTGAAAATCCCCAAACAAGAGACCTATAATAAATTTATTACCATATTTTCCCCATGGCTAACCCTGTATATTTTCCATGTTCTTGTTTCAGTAGTCCTGAAAATAAAATGAAAAAAACAGAATTTACTTCTTACGCTAGACTCAATGCTGAAAACCATGAAATATAAGCAATCATGCTTTTTTAAACCTCTTGTGTTCTATGTGTTTTGAAGAAATACAGTAACCCATAAAACTGCCCATGAAATTCATATGAATACAAATTATATATACATCTCTCTTATAAGACTATTGACCAATTTTAGACCATGCCTACAAATGTTTCAGTTACATATTCATAGGTTATCTTGATGCTACAGCTGCCACAGCATCTCAACTGTCTGATGTGTGTGTGTGTGTGTGTGTGTGTGTGTGTGTGTGTGTGTGTGTGTGTGTGTGTGTGTGTGTGTGTGTGTGTGTGTGTGTGTGTGTGTGTGTGTGTATGTGTGTGTGTGTGTGTGTGTGTGTGTGTGTGTGTGTGTGTGTGTGTGTGTATAATATTATACTATATGTAAGCAATAAGGTACGAGAGTCTGTGTTGTATCGTGACTAAGTCACGGCTGAAGGGTGATGTAAAGCAGAGTGCCTGCAACCCCATTCAGCCATGACTTATTCACGATACGGCACTAGCCTCGAGTACCTTATTGCTTTTATAAAACGGTTACCACACAATACAAATATTAAAGCTTTATGTATTAATGCAACTTCATGAAATAAACTTTAACTAAAAGCCTTCCTTCCGCCGGAAAAAAATAGTCCCTGACCGTGAACAGCAACAGAAGTTACATTAGTACGCCATTAGATGGCGGCAAAGATTGACTTAATGAGTGAGTCAGTCAGTAGCGAAGACTTTTATTGAAAAGGCCAGAACACACCAAGCCGACGCCGACGAACTAGTGGCGACGAAAGCAAACTGCGGGGTTGGCTCACGTCGGCAGCGTCTGTGTCCAAAGTTGCCCTGACACACCAAACCGACGCTAAACAGCCGACGGCCAAGTAGCACGTCTGTTCTGCGCCTGCGTGAGATGAAATGCCTTTCCGAACAGCAGACGGCAGTAGCTGAACAGCCAATCAGAATGATCAGATGGCCCGACGAGCTCCAACGCCGATTCAACATGTCGAATCGGCCGAAAAAAAGCTGACGAGGACCAACTTCAGCCGACGGTGCAGAACACACTGAGAAAACTTAGTCGGCCGACGAAGAAAAACTGCCCGACGGCCGACCGTCGGCTTGGTGTGTTCCTGCCCAAAGGTCAATGTATTAAGACTTACATTGAAAAGACTGAATTGTTGTGAACACGGAATAAGACACAACTGACAAACTGGCTTTGACTAGTGCTGTCAGTCACGGGAAAACCCCTTAAATGTTAAAAGGACAAGATAATACATCGGACATTTAAACAGATTTTTTTCATTATGAACATAGGACTGACCTGAAGGAAAATGATAAATCTGAATGCAGGTAATAAACTCGCTCAATCAATCTCTTTCTCAAAATGCTCTTCTACATAATGCAGTAAGCTTTAATGAACAATATCAATTGAGAACATACAGTTTACGTTGCTAAGAGTGGTTGCTAAGGGTGTTGTGTAGTGATACACAGAACTGTTTTATACAATATAATAACCGTTTTATAATATTTTATATATATAATATATATAAAATATAAAAAGGAGTGAAATGTGGGCAAAAAATCAAATTTTTAAAAAAAATTTCTGTAATTATTCTCACATTTTCTTGTCTCTCCACTAATTCCGTGAGAAGCATGGCTGCAGGTTCAACTTGACTGTGTCTAATCACTTGGTCTTGTGTTTGAACTCTCAGCCTGATGGAGAGAAAAGATGTGGAGAAAGCAGGTTCCACAGTCTTGAATTAATTAACAGAGGGATACTCCTACTTTTAGGAGGCTGGCATGGCAGAGGCTGATGTTTTCCTAACAGTCTTTTCCACAGGGATAGGTTTGCACTCATCTTTGATAGTTAACCCAGGCTGACCTTTCCTTGACTCCCACACCAATTCTGACCTGCTTCCTATTAGTGGCTGTCCAGCCGCTTAGCCGGCCAACAGACTCTGTGGGCTGATTGTGCAGACATAGTGCACACACGCACGCTCAGGGTGCTGGGGTGGAGGTTTCTAAAGTGGGAAGCCTAACACATCATCAAAACATGCTTGGAATAAACAGTGTGGGCTCATTTTTTCATTTTTGCATCTGAATTATACAGTCTGGTATTTTACAAGAGAGAACTTTAAATGTAATATGCGGTGTGGTTATACTACAGATGCACAAAATGTCATCTCAAAAATATCACCTCAGAAATACAACACAGCGGTGACTGCGTATGGACGGATTTAGTGAGATTGTATGTTGACTCCGAGCCGGAGGAATTTGTTTGTTTATCGGCATCTCCAACACACCATCACTTTTGTTTTGTTGTCCGTTAAAAGGCCAAATTTTTTAAATAATGTT
This sequence comes from Megalobrama amblycephala, assembly GCF_018812025.1. NCBI lineage: Eukaryota > Metazoa > Chordata > Actinopteri > Cypriniformes > Xenocyprididae > Megalobrama > Megalobrama amblycephala. Next base: position 26,182,962 of record NC_063055.1, on the reverse strand, counting down.
TGTGGCTACGTAATCATGCTAATACAATGACTTAATACAAAGCACTTTTGAACCTTCATGTTTCCACGACTGTTTCAGAGTGATATTTCTCAGAAAATCCAACGCCACAGTCGAGTCTGTCTGTGTGGATTGCTGTGTTTGAGATCCTCACTTCTTTTTAAACTTATTGTCCTTTACAAATTGGCTCATATGGTGGGGGAGCTCTGAATCAGGGCATCCATCTTCAGCGGCGCTAGCTGTTACTGTGTGCTGTGGTCGGCATTTATCTTGCAGAGTCGCAGAGGCACAATAAACAGGGTGAAGAAACTGGCCCGAGGCTCTGCCGAGGGGGCACGCTTACTAAAGGACACCAAACAGCTACCACCTGCATCTGAGTCCCCATGGAGCTGTGTGCGTTTGTGTGGAGTGAGAGAGGGTTGTGAGCTGTATTTATGCTTGTGTTTTTGTGTGCACGTTTTGTTGTCTGTTACAGTTATGTGGTATGCTTTAGCTTGTGCATTTAACAATAATGCAGCTGGGTTTTGCACCTGAATTTACCCTCAGGGATCAATAATTTATTTCTGTTTATCTATGGTATCTATGGAATATATTTTGGATGGAGGAGAAATGTTTGATAGAGCATGACGTTGCTGTACTGTAGCATTTGCACACACACACAGAAAAATATTTATTAAAGGTCTTTGCTAAAATAAAATGAAAATAAATTTCACCAAGAGGGCAACAAGAAGCAAAATTGAGGGGAAAACATAAGCTAAATTATTTTTATTTTTTTTACAGAAAAACAATAAATTATAAGAAATATCTCAATTTTCATTATAAGAACAATCATTGTTTTTGTCCACAATTGATACAAAGTGCTTTGATATACTGCTTTATACTAGTTTGTAACTTTTTGAATAATTAACTAATTTTTAGCTTTTAACTTTTAACAGCAAACAAAATAATAATTTTAATTAGCATTTTTATGTTGTTTGTTATATTGTTTGCATCTCGTCATCTCGGAATTATAGGATTCTATCTGATATTTTTGTCAAAATTGAGTTATTCATATATTCCTGTTCTGTGACTTATATACTTCAGATGTTTTATTTTATGTTGTCTACATTTTGGGACTTTTTATTAAGAAAACAAGAAGGTTCTGTCTACAAAGTGGAATGGAAAAACTTTGAAGCTCAATATCTCAAAACTGATATATTTATGTGACCCTGGACCACAAAACCAGTCATATGGGTCAATTTTTGGAAATAATAATAAGCTTTCCATTGATGTATGGTTTGTTAGGATAGGACAATATTTGGCCGAGATACAACTATTTGAATATCTGGAATCTGAGGGTGCAAAAAAAAAATCTAAATATTGAGAAAATCGCCTTTAAAGTTGTCCAAATGAAGTCTTTAGCAATGCATATCCACTCACAAAAAAAAAAAAAATTATATATATTTATGGTAGGAAATTTACAAAATATCTTCATGGAACATGATCTTTTCTTAATATCCTAAAAAAATTTGGCATAAAAGAAAAATCAATAATTTTGACCCATACATTGTATTGTTGGCTATTGCTACAAATATACTCGTGCGACTTATGACTGGTTTTGTGGTCCACATTGTGCTTTAATACACTGCTTTATACCACATTGCTACTTTTTAATAATTTGCAGCATAATCAAATCTTTTTACAGTGAACATAATCTTTAAAAATCCAGACACGTTGGGAGAACAAAATAGTGTTTCCTTACTATTTTACGTGTCTAAATGAATTTAACATTTTCCTCCTATTAAAATACTGTATTGAATTACATGGTCAGACTTCTATGGTGTTAGCAGAAGTGGTGGGAGTTCAGACCCCAGTCGGGACTTTACAGTAATTGGACCAGATATGATTAAAACATTCCCCAGTCAGAGCAAGTCGGGCTGTGTTACTTGGAGCGCTGCATGTGTCCCAAACTATCAGCAACCTGCCACATACTGTAGACTAATGTGGCATATATGAGCGACTGAAAACACCTTGTGTTCCTGCTGTCTCTCTATCTACATCACAGATTGCCAAAGAGAGATTTTTTTTGATTGTTTCCAACTACTGCATTACCCAAATATACACAAATCTGAAACCCATATCATTGAATATTTAACAACTGCTCCAAAGCGTTTCTGTTTACAAAGTCATGTGATTACACGGTTAGAGATTATGAGGTGTTGCCAATATGAATTCCACGTTTGTATTGATATGCTGTGCAAGTACTAACATGTCTATGTAGTTTAGATGACTAACAAATTAGAAGAAAATAATGCACGTCAGACGGACTTCTAAAGTAAACTCTTTCCTACTTAATTTTTACATTTAATGTCAGAGAGACTTTCTTCTCATGACACTAATTCTTGATTATCAACAATCTCTGTGGCATATTTTACTGTGTGATTCAGAGCATGACCTCAATTCTCAATTGAGGTTTCTGCCTTAATATTTTACAGTGTTTAGCACAAACTGTAGCACAAACCTGTATAAATCCATGTTATGTCACTGGTGTAGCTGCAGAGAGAAGAAACCAATCCACAGCAGCTCAGAAATAAAACCTCTCTCGGTTCAATACTGCCCCCTACATTTCAGCCTGTGCACTACAGTTAACATAACGAGAGACATTTGGTATATAAATATATATAGATGGATAATGTTTGTGACAGTTTTATTTTATTCATTTTTAATTTTATTTTTTAGGAAATAAAAATATATATTTATTTTATTTTATTTCATTATTTTATTTTATTAAAAAAAAAAAAAAATTACCAGAGAAAATCCAAGGACATTTATAAACAGTACACATTAGTATCATATTTAGAAAAATAACAGTAAATATTATTTAGATTTTTATGTCCTCTCTTTTCATATATCCCATTAACCAGTATGAAATCATAATGTCTTTGCTGACATTATTTAAAACGTATTGCCATATAATAGGGTTGCTGATATTATTTAGAGTTTATTGATGTCTAACGACTTTTCCAAACAACCGAATGATAATTATGGTGAGAGTATTGATCGTGCTTTCACTGATTTTCTTCTGCAGATGCACGCTATTGTATTCAGTGACTGATATGTTAATGATTCCGAATTTTACTGAGGGCTGTTCGTACCGTTTGACTGCAAAAAGCAGTAATCTAATTTGTGTTTGTAATTTTATTAGGCGTAATCATAAATGCTCGTCAATGTCCAACAGCAGCACAATAGGGAAGGATGAGTGTGAGTTAAAATTAATGCTATTAAGAAAAGCTTGCCTTCAATCAAAAGGCCATAAAACTCATCATTATCAGACATGACCCCTCTGGAGACCCATCCACCCGCTCGCTAACCTGAGTTATGGTTCAAATCACTGCTTTCATATTCTACACAATATTACACTACGTTCAAGATCGTTCCTGAGAACGGTGCTGAAATGTGTTTTGGTTTTAAATGGTTCTTCTAATCCTCGTCTTTTCCTTCTCCTAGTCCATGCCGGTGTCAACCTTTGGCTTCGCTTAGTTGGGTTTTAAAAGAAACGTAATATTTAGTAATATAATCGATTTGACTGCACTTACAATATCAAATGAGAACAAAACTTGAACTGAGTTGAGCTGGATGATGACTCTATTGTCTTTCTGCTTTATAGCTAAATCAAATTAAATACACATTTTGCAACATCAACACCATTATTGAACTGAACTGAATCAATATTGACTCAAGCTGAATAACAACACTATTGCTTTCATAGAGCTGAAATTGAACTTGTTTCATAATTGATTAACTTTAAACAGTTACTGAACTGGACCAAAGTCCTTTTAAGACGAGTCATTTCACTTGGCGGCCATCTTTGAAACTCATCTCAGGCATGTAAGTGCAGCTCCTATCTCTTTGAATGGGGAAACATCAAATTCTTCGAAGCTGTTCGATTAAATTTCATATTTGAAATCACCAATGAAAGCTGACAACAACTGGCTGGACCAAGCTAATGCGCATGTGCAGTCCTAAGCGTGCGTGTCAGAACACTAACTGCTTATATCCACCTTATTTTTCAGGTAAGAGTGGGAGCGGCCATTTGCAAATTTAATGTGTCTGGCATCCTGTGCCATTCGCTTTATTTTTAAAGCGCTGCTTGATATTGTAAACTGGTATTTCTTACCATATTATTTTGTCTTATGTATTGTCTTAATACTTAAAATACCTTGCCGAGTTAGTGCAACCTTATGTTCCTGCCTGGACCCTCAGATCTAGCAATGATAACTTGCTTGTCATGCCTAAATATAAACTCTCTACTGGTGGTAGGGCTTTCATTATTATAGGCCCTAAGCTATGGAATAAGCTGCCCCATAATCTCCATGCTACCTCCTCTCTTCAGACTTTTAAGTCTCAACTTAAAACTCATCTATTCACTTTGCTCGGTAAATAATTCATTTTTCTTCCTGCTTCTCTGTCTACCTTTTTTATATTTGTATGTTACATGGCCACTCTCTTGATATAGGCTAAGTGATGTTTATCATCTGATTACTTGACTTCTCATGTTAATTATCTGCAGTTATTTGTTGTCAACTTCTGTTCTTCTGAATGTCCCTTCTGACAGTCTGTTATATTTTGTTTGTCTATTGATTGTATTAATTTTGTGAAGCGACCTTGGGTTCTTGAAAGGCACTATAAAAAATAAACATTATTATTTATTATTATTAATTATAAATAGACGGTTTTACAGTTTACTGCACTTTGATATTCTTCTCATTATTTCCCTATAGCGGCTAATAAATCGGAAGTCTCGCACATTCACAGAAAACACCTTATACTTCCACTCTGAAAAATAAGGTGGATAGGAACCACCTTATGTTTATTACTGCAAAGTAAATAAAGTAAGGTTTCATTTGTTAACATTGGGTAACTACATTGTAAGCCAACAATGAAAAATACTTCTAAAGCATTTATTAATTTTAGTTACTAATACGCTATTTTTACTATTAATCCCAACAATTACGAACATTAAAATCAAATGTTCTTGCTAATATTATTTAATGAACCTGAGCTAACTTGAACTAACAACAAACAGTTGTATTTTTTAAAAGGGATAGTTCACCCAAAAATGAAAATTCTGTCATCATACATCACCTGTATAAATGTCTTTGTTCTGCTGAACACAAAAGAAGATATTTGGAAGAATGTTTGTAACCAAGGAGATCTCGCCCCCCATAGTAGGGAAAAAATACTATGGCATTCATAGTAGCGAGATCTGCTTGATTATAAACATTTTTCCAAATATCTTCCTTTGTGTTCAGCAGAACAAAGAAATTTATCCTTACGTTAACAAGCATTAATAAATACTGTGTATCATTGTTAGTTAATGTTAGTTAACTAATGGGACCTTATTGTAAAGTGTTACCAATAAAGGTGACTTGACTTGACTACCATCCTGGAATTCCTAATATGCCCTACAGTACACTAACGATGCTTTAACCTCTGACCTCGGCTGATTAAACAAGCACTTATTTTGAGAATCATAAAGGCAGGCATGGCGCTCCACGGGATCCAGGAGTCAGGACAATGGAGAACGAACCGAGGGCATAAATCCCCCTCCCAGCTGCGGGCCTGGTCCGATCCCCATACAAAATTCCTGAGAGGGGTCTGGAGGAGCCTTCAGGGCAGAGAGGGCTGGCAGGGTGCAGGGTTTGTGGGAGTCTGAGGAGCCTCAAGATTTAGGTGGGGACACGGGTACTGCAGGAGGCCTATTTGATGCACATTCTTGACCCCCTCGTGCTTTTGGTGTCTTGTATGTGTAAGCGAGTAAGTTCAGCAAAAGTTGGACCGCACATCGCCCCCCTCGTTGCAGTCTCATCTGCGTCTCGGCTTGCCTCATGCCAGGTTTGATTCCCAGAGTTTCCATGGATGAGGCTCGGGGAGCAGGAGTAATAATGTGCGCCTTTGTGAGGAAGTTCAGACCGAGGAGCGGTGCATGCAGAGTTCAGAGCGAGGTCGTGGGCGCTACTCTAGGGCCAGACACACATCTCATATCGGCGACTCGAGAGAGAGGAGAGGCACTGTCTGTCTGTGAGAGAAAAACAGCATGAATCACTACAGGGAGTGGGGATGGGGTAGACGGGACAGCGAGAGACAGTGAACGGTGGAGATTTTAGTAGGCCCTCGAAACGCCTGTGTTTTCAGTGAGGTTTGTTTACTGAGACGAAAGTGTTCTTAGTGTCTGTTTGTTTTAATAGTTATCAGAGCTCTTATACTCTGGAATATCACTGAGTATTTAAAGAGGAACAGAAACAGATGTGGCTTCTCTGGATGGAGAGAAGAAAAAAGGTTTTACATTATAATGTCTTTACTGTCACTTTTGATCAATTTAATGCGTCCTTGTTGAATAAAAGGATTCACGTACAAACCCGATTCCAAAAAAGTTGGGACACTGTACAAATTGTGAATAAAAACAGAATGCAATGATGTGGAAGTTTCAAATTTCAATATTTTATTCAGAATACAACATAGATGACATATCAAATGTTTAAACTGAGAAAATGTATCATTTTAAGTGAAAAATAAGTTGATTTTAAATTTCATGGCATCAACACATCTCAAAAAAGTTGGGACAAGGCCATGTTTACCACTGTGTGGCATCCCCTCTTCTTTTTAGAACAGTCTGCAAACATCTGGGGACTGAGGAGACAAGTTGCTCAAGTTTAGGAATAGGAATGTTGTCCCATTCTTGTCTAATACAGGCTTCTAGTTGCTCAACTGTCTTAGGTCTTCTTTGTCGCATCTTCCTCTTTATGATGCGCCAAATGTTTTCTATGGGTGAAAGATCTGGACTGCAGGCTGGCCATTTCAGTACCTGGATCCTTCTTCTACGCAGCCATGATGTTGTAATTGATGCAGTATGTGGTCTGGCATTGTCATGTTGGAAAATGCAAGGTCTTCCCTGAAAGAGACGACATCTGGATGGGAGCATATGTTGTTCTAGAACTTGGATATACCTTTCAGCATTGATGGTGCCTGCGCTTTTGGATCATGTTTAGATATGGCTTCTTTTTTGACCTATAGAGTTTTAGCCGGCAACGGCGAATGGCACAGTGGATTGTGTTCACCGACAATGTTTTCTGGAAGTATTCCTGAGCCCATGTTGTGATTTCCATTACAGTAGCATTCCTGTATGTGATGCAGTGCTGTCTAAGGGCCCGAAGATCACAGGCATCCAGTATGGTTTTCCGGCCTTGACCCTTACGCACAGAGATTGTTCCAGATTCTTTGAATCTTTGGATGATATTATGCACTGTAGATGATGATAACTTCAAACTCTTTGCAATTTTTCTCTGAGAAACTCCTTTCTGATATTGCTCCACTATTTTTCGCTGCAGCATTGGGGGAATTGGTGATACTCTGCTCATCTTGACTTCTGAGAGACACTGCCACTCTGAGAGGCTCTTTTTATACCCAATCATGTTGCCAATTGACCTAATAAGTTGCAAATTGGTCCTCCAGCTGATCCTTATATGTACATTTAACTTTTCCAGCCTCTTATTGCTACCTGTCCCAACTTTTTTGGAATGTGTAGCTCTCATGAAATCCAAAATGAGCCAATATTTGGCATGACATTTCAAAATGTCTCACTTTCAACATTTGATATGTTACTTATATTCTATTGTGAATAAAATATAAGTTTATGAGATTTGTAAATTATTGCATTCCTTTTTTATTCATAATTTGTACAGTGTCCCAACTTTCGAAAGGTAGTGTATATCAAACCATGCCTGCGGCCTTATGTTTACAGCTAATAACTGTTCTGCTAATGTGATTTGGGCAATTCTCATGATTAAATTAATTAATAGCTTTTTGATAACTCGCAAATCCTAGTTTGGGAAACCCTGGTATAATATTTTATAATGTAATTTATTCCTGTGATAGCAAAGCAGATTTTTAACATCTTGATCATCACATGATCCTTCAGAAATCATTCTGATATGCTGATTTGGTGCTCAGTTAACTAACAGTAACTAACAATGAGCACTACATTTGTTATAGTATTTATTAATATTTCTTTGTTAATGTTAGTTACTAAAAAAACAACTGTTCATTGTTAGTTCATGTTAGCTCAAGATCATTAAATAATGTTAATAGATACAACTTTTAATTTTAATAATGTTGAAATTAACATTAATCAAGATTCATAAATCCTTTCGAAGTTTTTTCATTGCTAGTTTGTTAATTAACTAATGTTAAAAAATGGAACCTTATTGTAAAGTCTTATTGAAATCTTTTGAAATCAGCATTTAATGCATCAGCTTAATAAACATATAAACATTTCAAAAAATCTTCCCGACCCCAAACTTTTGAACAGTAGTGTATATCAAATATATACAGCACATTTGCTCATGTGATTTGGTTAATTCTCAGGCATTTGTAGCACATTTTTCAACGCTTGCGTTTTCAGTGAGGATTTGTTTACTGTGACAAAAGTATTCTTAATGTCTGTTTGTTTTAATAGTTATCAGAGCTCTCATCTCACAATACTCCGCACTGAGCATTTAAAGAGGAACAGGAACGGATGTGGCTTCTCTGGATGAAGAGAAGAAAAAGAGGTTTTCTGGTTTGATGAAAACCAAATCCTGTACGCTGCTGCTTCAGCAGAATACCAAACGAGGAGAGAGGGGGAAAGATGAAAAGTTTGCCATGTAGTCTGCCATTCTCTTCCTACATCTTGATGTAGGTACAGCGAATTTCAGCAAGATGTTTAGCAATCGATTCCCTTCTCTCAGTCAAACTGTAGATTCTCAAGCAGTTGTTTGTAGCATGTTATAGACCTTATGTAGCCCCGCCCCTTTTCAGCGTTGCGCTCATTGTCTTTTGACTTCCGGTTTGTATTTCCACAGCGATATTACGTTTATGAATGAACTGCTCGTTTTAAAATCTTCCCGATCTACTGACATTTGTTAAGACATCTGCTTTAAACATAACAATGCTCATGATAACTTTCATTAACTCTACAACAAGTAAATCCACTTAACCAACTAATTATTCTTTGACAGCGATGCCATAGAAATGTACAGAGCTACCGCAAAACGGAAGTTCAAAGACAATTTTATAAAGATGGCGGCGCGCTTGTTTCTCTGGTAAATAAGGTCTATAAAATGGTTAGTTTTGGTCCTCAATTCTGATTGGCTGAGCTGCATTCCAAAAGAACTGATATACAACTGATATAATTCTGCACTGTTAATATCAGGGGCAACTGTATATTTTTATGTATAAAGACCCTACTTTTCCCCAAAACTTATTATAAAATATATTTTGTAATATATTACAAAATATTTCCTCAAAATATTTCTCCTTGAGATTTTAAGTTAGTATTTCAATAATTTAACAACTTGTTCACATGTTCACGGTTCTTTGATGTTAGTTAATGGTCACATGACTTGAAGGTTAACAAATAAAATCCTTTTTTTTTAGGATTTGTTTATTTTAAAATTAATTTAATTTTACATTTTTATAATTTATTTATTAGATTTCCATCAACTCGCAAACAAGCAATTACTCCAGTCTTCAGTGTCACATGATCCTTCAGAAATCATTCTAATATGCTGATTTGGTGCTCAAGAAACATCTCTTATTATTATCAGTGATGAAAAATGTTGTGCTGTATTATTTTTTTGTGGAAACTAATAATGACTTTTTCAGTATTCTTAGATAAATAGAATAGAAATATTTTGTAAAATAAATGTCTTGACTGTCACTTTTAAGAAAAACCTCACTGTCCCCCAACTTTTAACAGTTACATAAAAGCAATATCATCCTCACAGTTGTGCCTGTGGCCTTGTGTTTACAGCCAAATCAGAGTTCTGCTGATGCTCATATGATTTGCTTAATTCTCAGGCATTTGTAGCACATTATACAAGAGACTCCAGCAGGTCTTCAATGCAAATGGTGCTCCTCAGAAAGCCCTTTGATTGTGAAGCCTTTCTGGATGACAAGGCCACAGTTCGATGACACAGGCTTGTGAAGAGGAGGAATGTGCATCTCTGCCATGCTAGCAAGCAAGCGATCCCGCCTCAGCCCCACCGAGGGGGCGTCTCTGGTCACTGTCCATTAGCTCTGACTGGTACTGCCCGCACAATGGGCGCACTTTGTCCAAGCCTGTCAGGGATGCACTGCGGTAGGCATGAGGGGGTGGTTCGGGAACCTTTGATCCGCAGCAGCTCACTCACTGGGGTGTGCCGTGTTGGAAAACCGATCCTCTGATATTTCTGTCTCTGTGCATCACTGTGATCCAAACTATAGAGCGAAGGAGGGGGGAGGTTGAGAAAGCAAAAAAAAAAAAAAAAAAAAGCAAAAAATCTGCAAATTATTAAAAGTTCTGCCTTGAACTTCTCCGTGTAGCACGGGAGGGAAGAAAGGACACATTTTTTTTTCTGCTCTCTTTTTTATGTTGTATGTCTTAATTAGAAAAAAAGAGAGGGCTCAAGATAAAAGAGATAAAAGACACTTTTGTGAGCATGTATCGGTAATGTTTATATAGATCTGACCCTGAGTCTGACTGTCTCAGACAGTATTGTTGAAAAGCAACGGGTTATGGCCTCTACATGTTCTTATGTATCAAATGTACATGTTTGAACTCTTGCGTATGTGTGTGCGCGTGTGTGTGTGCGGTGAGGGTAACCACTTTAAAGTGCTCACTGAAGTGTGATGACACTGAGACATGCTGATCAGTGCGCCCGTGAAACGGAGAATGGGAGTTGTGTATGTGTGTGAGTTTAAAGGCATAGTTCACCAAAAAATTAAAATTTGGTCAATGTTTACTTGCCTTCATGTTTTTCCAATCCAGGAGTGCGTTTCCTAAAAGCATTGTCAGCCAACTATGGTCGCAAATTTTATCATTATTAGCATAGTTCAAGGAGTCTGTATTTCCCAAAACCATAGTTCCAATGAACATTCGCAAACAGCATCAAAAAGTTGTGTGGTTAGAAGCAGTTTCTTGTTTGCATGACTCCTTATCTTGAGCAAAATAAGCAAGCTGTACAATCTATATCTTTTATTTTGAATATATACAAATGTCATTTACGTCTTTTAGTTTGTCAAGAGATTTAAAGCGGCGTTTTTTAAGAGTTCGTACGTGTGCTAGTATGAAAGAAGGAGTCTATGATTGAGTCTGGAAATAAAGCAAAATAACTGAGAAAATGCCATGTCTGTAATTTATAGAAGAAAATCTGATAAAGAAAAGATCTCAAAATGGATTACTAAGAAGTTATAACCAGTGTGGCTGAATGACAAATTTGTGACAATGCGGTTTTGGGAAACAGTCGTGACTAGCTAGTTGATTTCTTCAATGATGCATCGTACTATGGTAGTACAGCGAGTTACGTCATTGGAAACGCACCACTGTTCGGCTTTCTTTCTTCTGTGAAAACAAAAGTAAATGATTTTTGTTTATTTGGTGAAAGTCAAAGGGGTCAAAGTTGTTTTGGACTTTGGACTTTAATTGTATCGGCAAAAAGAGTTGCATTATTTCTCTAAATAGTGTGGTAGAAATTCCCCTACACACCTGACTTAAGTTTAACCAGGTTCCCCTGACACCTCCAATATTATCTTCAGGTGACTCCCACTCTCACTGCGTCTGTAACCCCTCATGCCTAAGGCCCTGTTTACATCTGGTATTAAGATGCATGTTGGTCGATCAGATCACAAGTGGACGACGTTAAATACAGGTGTAAATGGGGTGAAAAACATTTTGAGATTGTCCACTTTCGCCCACATCCAGAGGTAGTTGAAAACGCATTCGACCGGATTGCTTTCGTAGTGTAGATGCCTCATGCGGATGCATTTGAACAGCCACAAAAGACCGTCTACTCTCTACTGACCTAATGCTTAAACATTATGGGAAGCGCGCTAGACAGACGGGATTTAAACTTTGCCACTCTGACTATATCACGTAAACCCAGATGCCTATAGAAATACTAGTGTTGTGACCACTTAAGATGCCTAAGAATGATAGCTACTCTGACTAATGGATGTCGGTAATCCCTCACGCAGACTGATAAAATGAAAATTAAAATATACAAATAACATTTTAAATGACTTCTGCTTCTGAATAAATAAGGCAGACGGCCAATGTCTCACTTGGGAATAAAGGTTTCTTGAGTTCCACTAAGGCTGGCCACACACTAGACAATTTTAAAACTGTGGGAGACCACTAACATAAGGGCAGTTTCAACTGATTTTTAGCATTATAATCCTCCGAATGCACTCACTAGAATAGGGGTGTCCAAACTCGGTCCTGGAGGGCCACTGTCCTGCAGAGTTTAGCTCCAACTTACCACAACACACCTGTCTAGAAGTTTCCTGTATGCCTAAAAACCTTGATTAGCTGGTTCAGGTGTGTTTAATTGGGGTTTGAGCTAAACTCTCCAGGACAGTGGCCCTCCAGAAGCAGGATTGGACACCCCTGGACTAGAAGATTCATCCAGACCGTGAGACCACAACATTTTCACAGTGAGACGAGAGCTCATGGAGTCTCGGCGAGATCAAATGTGACTTGAGAAGAAAAGCAAATGGAGGATGATCGACGTCATCAGCTGGTGAGTTTTGTTTTACGGGAAGAAAAACAAAAGAGAAAATTAAAGCTGCAAGCAGCGATGAAAGGGCCCTTGCACCCGGGCTCACCACCACCCGGTAGCCTTAAGAAAAAAATGTGAACAATGGGCGATATTCATTTAAGCAGATAAATAGAGGAGAAATATAGAAAAGTCATGTTGATGCACCACACTTCCTGCTGACAGCAGGTGGCGCTTTGACTATAACTGAATATTGATATGTTGATGCCTTCAGGTCAGGACTATTATCAAACATGTGAAGTTTGGGGCAGATTGGACATTGTATGCCCGAGTTACAACAACTTCCTGTTTCATGGTGAAACATCGAATTTTGTCAGGCTGCCACGAACACGCCCTTCAGCGAAAACTCAAGATCTTCAAAATTTAATTCCGCAAAGGCCTTTAGATTAGACTGACCAACAAATATGATGTTGATCTGATTAAAGCTCTAGGAGGAGTTCGTTAAAATACAACATCTGGAAATGGTAAAAACTGCAAAAAATTTGCTGAGAAAATTCAAAATATCTCACTTCCTGTTGGGTTTTTTTAGATTTTGCACCCAGGGACTTTTTTGTAGATATTGGGCTGTTACATGTGTCTACCGAATTTCATATGTGAAACAAAGCGTGAAGGGCGCTTAATTGAAATTTTGTAGGTGCCGCTATCGAGCCATTTTGCCACACCTAATTCAGAAACCACACAAATTTCAAGCATGTTTAGGCCCTCAAAAATGCGATTCATTTTTGGAGAAGAAGAGTAATTGACCAAGCGATTACAATAGGGTCCTCACATATATATTATATATATATATATATATATATATATATATATATATATATATATATACATATATTAGGGCTGTCAAAATAACGCGTTAATTTCCATTAATTAATCTGAGAAAAAATAACGCGTTAAAAAAATTAACGCAGATTAATCCATTCCGTATTGACCTTTGAACCTGGAGCCGTTCTTGTGCGCGCGAGCTCTTTCAAAGTAAGCACCGTCTTTGCACTCTCTCTACCTCACACATAATAATCTAAATCAACTGACACAATGCTAAAAGTTCGTAAAACCGAATCCACGTTTCACAAGGCGCATTCGGAGAATGTTTTTCTTGAATAACCGCTGGGTGTGAATAGTGTTCAAAAGAACGTCACCTCATCTTCTCTGACAGGCGCCCTGCACGTGCAGCTGACATGAACCACACTTTCAGTAAACAAAAAGAAAATCCTATCCAGTGGTGAAGTGTTTTCTGTGTTGACAAATCTTTTGCGATGTCCTAATAACAGTCGCGATTCACACGCAACGCATCAACGTCCGCTAATGTCCAATTCGCGACCTAATGACTCATTTGAACAGATTCATTTTAATGAATCATGACAACAACTGATCTGTCCACACGGTCTATAATGAATCATTTACTCGAACAACTCTGAAATGAGAACATAAGTGTGCTTACCCCATTTAGTAAGAGTGGTTAGTAAAATTAGCCTTAATAATCCACAATATTTTCAGGTTATTTAAATGACAATGTGTAGTAAATTAGGCCTACCTATAAAATCAGTTAGTTTAGGCTGGAGTGAGGTGAAACCAGAACAAAGCAAGTTGTTGTTAGCTTTGTCAATTCAATTGTATATGGTAGAAAATTATATTATTAGTTAATATAACTTCTAAATGCTACTTTTTAATACTTTTCAGGTTTAGCAAAAAAGCATCTTCTCTTACAAAGCTATAAAATCACTATTTTTTTTTTTTGCAAAGAGGGCAAGAAAGAATTACAGTGAGAGTGACGGGTACTTTATTGTCAGTATCGGGCTCGCAGATCACGTGGGTAGGGCACTTTTTACTGTTTGTGTGGATGACCATGTCTGTCACCACCGAAGAGCATTTTTGACCCAGGAAAAACCCTGCATTGATTCATTTGAATTGAAATATTTAATACTTTCACAGCAAAAATTATGTATGCGATTAATTTAGATTAATTAATCAGAGTATGTAATCGATTGACAGCCCTAATATATATATATATATATATATATATATATATATTCCTTTTTGGATGAAGTATATCTTTGTGTCTGAGAGAAAATCCCAATGTTTGTCTATTCCAGTAGCTCCTCATGACTTTAAACCTCTTTTGTTTGTCTTTGAGAAACTCAAGCTGTTCCCGGACTGTATTTAATTCTGTTGTGTTTTCATCCAGATTTCTTTCTTTCTCTTTCTTTCTCTCCATATCTTCCACCCTCGTCTGTCCTCTCCTCTGATAAGACGGTTCCTTCCGCTCATTTGTAGATGGTCTCTTCGAATTCCTCTCGATAACAATTGCTTCTCGGGTCAAATTATAACTCTTGGTGCGGCCCTTTAGACATCTATTACTTCCATTTAAATATTTAAGCAACAAAGTTTTACAAGCTCTCCCTTGGGTGCATTTAAGAGGGCCGATACTGCCTGCTCACTGTCCCATGATGAGATGAATGGCGTGGTGGTGGAGTCATCCCAGATCGGATAACTGGTCAAATTATGGCAGACACTAAGAAGCGCTTCTCACAATGACCTACAGAAAACAGCAGACAAAAGACTCTATTCTAGAGCTGGACAATGAAGGAGGTCAGTGAAGACACCTGAGACAAGCGTCGGCCCATAGGACGGAGTATGTCACTGTGTAGGTGTACTCCGCAGATATACACAAAAAACATTATGCATACAAACACATGATATGGGCACATACATACACAAACAGTCAAGAGGATGCAGCTTTGGCACTCATAAGATATTGTCTTCTCTCTTGTGCTTCTACTGATGATTAGAAAGCTAAGCTTCAAACGAATTTGCTGGAAATGCTTAGATTTACTTTGTCAGATCATTTAGATTTTGTGCTTTTAAACTAAAACTTTGCTTGTCCCTTACTGTCATCTGCATATCACATGGATTCTAGTTTTATAATCATAGTCATAATCAAACTTATATTATATTACAATCATCATTTGTCAGATATATTCATTATATAATCATATATTACGATCATTCTAAGCAACAAATTAGTCAACATTATTGACTACACCTTGTGGTCCAAATGAACATTATATATACAGTACAGTCCAAAAGTTTGGAACCACTAAGATTTTTAATGTTTTTAAAAGAAGTTTCGTCTGCTCACCAAGGCTACATTTATTTCATTAAAAATACAGTAAAAAACAGTAATATTGTGAAATATTATTACAATTTAAAATAACTGTGTACTATTTAAATATATTTGACAAAGTAATTTATTCCTGTGATGCAAAGCTGAATTTTCAGCATCGTTACTCCAGTCTTCAGTGTCACATGATCCTTCAGAAATCATTCTAATATGCTGATTTGCTGCTCAAGAAACATTTATGATTATTTTCAATGTTGAAAACAGTTGTGTACTTTTGTTTTCAGGATTCCTTGATGAATAGAAAGTTCAAAAGAACAGCATTTATCTGAAATACAAAGCTTCTGTAGCATTATACACTACCGTTCAAAAGTTTAGGTCAGTAAGAATTTTTATTTTTATTTTTTTGAAAAGAAATTAAAGAAATGAATACTTTTATTCAGCAAGGATGCATTAAATCAATCAAAAGTGGCAGTAAAGACATTTATAATGTTACAAAAGATTAGATTTCAGATAAACACTGTTCTTTTGAACTTTCTATTCATCAAATAATCCTGAAAAAAAATATTGTACACAAATATTTTGTACAATTGTACACATTAAATGTTTCTTGAGCAGCAGATCAGCATATTAGAATGATTTCTGAAGGATCATGTGACACTGAAGACTGGAGTAACGATGCTGAAAATTCAGCTTTGCATCACAGGAATAAATTACTTTGTGAAATATATTCAAATAGAAAACAGTTATTTTAAATTGTAATAATATTTCACAATATTACTGTTTTTTACTGTATTTTTAATTAAATAAATGTAGCCTTGGTGAGCAGATGAAACTTCTTTTAAAAACATTAAAAATCTTAGTGGTTCCAAACTTTTGGACTGTACTGTACATTACAGTTATAAATCTGGGGTCAGTAAGATTGTTTTTTTTTTAATTAATACTTTTAATCATCAAGGATTACACTGTTTAAAAATGACAGACTTTAACATTCTTACAAAATATTCTTTCTATTCATCAAAGAATTTAAAAAAGTGTCATATATTAAATATATAATTATAATGTTATACTATACGTATATTATAGTTCTATAACATTTACAAAAAAAAATAAAAAATCAATAAAGCCAGAAAAAAGACAGTCTTTTGAGGCACCTACCCTTGAGTCAGGCGTGTGTCCCTGTGAGAGGCCTCCTCAGCCCGGGTCCATATCATCTGTCATCATCATACTCAAAATTCTTTCACCTGCACCCTAATCCCTTATTATTTACCTGAGAGCCAGGATGACAGCCATCTCTCTCTCTCTCTCTCTCTCTTTCTCTCTTTCACAATTGTATCATTTCACTGTTCTCTCTTTACTTTTTTGCAATGATGATTAATTTGAAGGGCATAACACAAATTGGACAGAAATGACACAGATGACAGACAGTAAGGGGTCCTCATCTGGGTGGAAGCCACATGGACTATTTTGTTAAGATGTTTTAGTGGGCTTGTTATGGATGTTACCCTGCTGTATTCCTTCTAAATTCCCTGCCTGTCTGAATTTTTTTAGCGCGCTCTGTCCGTCTACATTATCTTTATGTGACCCTTTGACCTTTTGAGGTTGCAAATAAGGTTTAATAAGATTGTGTTTTCATAGGAGAGAGCATCATATGTAAGCAACGACTCTATTAATAATGCACTGTGGCGTTTTGTCAGCTGCCAGTAAACCACAGATCAGAGGCAAAAAATGTGAGGCCATGGAGGAAAATTCTTCACCATTGATTCACTGACAATTTCCCAGCATTGATTTCCCTTTGTTACCACCTTCCCATCTGAGACATTCTGAATAATTGATAAGAAAACGATATTCTCAGCCTGAAGCTTCCCTGTTACACATGACAACTTGCTCATGGATGGTTTTCCTATAGCTCATGTAGAGCTAAGCATTGTAGGGACTATTTAAAGGTTGGGTTTTTTCTGTTTATGTTCTGTTCACAATGTCAAGACTTTAATTTGAGTTTGTAATATTGTAGAATTTTGTGACAACTTTTTGACTATATGATGAAACAGTAAGAAGAAAGTATCCTATAAGTAGGCTACTTTCTCGAAAACGACAAATATCATCCAAAATGCATTGTTTCAATGGAAAACTGTATTTTAGTGTGTAAATTTGTTTTTTACAGTTACTGTTTAGTGTGTGTGTGTGTAGTGAAGAAGTTACATGGTAATATTTCTCAGTATACTATAAAGTAAGACACTGAGAACATAACACCCTGACACAAACTCTCCATGGCTTGAGGTTTCAGGGGTGCATTGACTGCGAAGTTTATGAAAACAAACAGCAGACACTGAGCATTGAAGAGATCTCTGCTTGCATATGGTTTGCATTTCTGGAAATCTCTTAGTGCTATCTTCCAGTCCTTCTCTCACAGAGACATTCTCAGATGGTCGGAACGAAAGGCTCGGAAATCCAGTCTTAGATGGACTGGGAGGACCGGGACGCTGGACAATATGTATCGAATCAAGCCATTCTCTTATTAAAATGCTAAGTGCATGTTGCTTTTGGAATTTTTCAAAGGCTTCATTTAGGGGAAGTTGTTACGCTGGGAATTATAGAAGCAGTCGATGGAAGAGGACAGAACGCCATCTGTGTAAACACACAAGAGCTTAGCATGGCTAGCTGCAGGCGATGCACTGAATGGCCTACGCTAACTCTACTTTGTGAAAAACGATGGTTAGCTGAGATGCTAAGTTAGCATTAGGACCCAGTTGGGTTCGCTTTAACTCCAACACATCCAGGAAATTTAAGAGAAAAGATAGGAAGGTGTTTCTTATGTATTCTCATATGAAACGTTGATAAATCTGAGGCCTGAGCGAACATAAAATATAACTAGCAAATCTGGCTGCTTTTCATATGGATTCATTGTCCAAAATCCTGTTTTTATGCTTCATATATTGTAGTACTGACTGCTCTTTCCATCCAAAAACAAATGTCCTGTCGTGAATGTTTTTTTTCCTTGACATTTTTATTGTGAATGTCAACTACATTGTGTTATTGTTGCCCTTTTTTGACAGGCCATCCTCCAACCTAATCTGATGCCGATAGTGAGATTTCAATCTTGCAATACAATATCATCCAAGATGGTAGAACAAACATATATTTCATGCACATCTGTCCTTGTGTGCTGCACCTGTCAGACAAGGCACCTTTTCACCACCATGTCATCATGTTGGATGAATTTTTTGATTCCTGGCCCTTTTTTTGGTCACTAGAATAACATCACATTGAGAAGCGGTCGCAGTATGCATATACTCAAATAACTGCATGCAGATCTCCATGTCCACTGCCACAGCAGCTAAAAACTGCAATTTTTCCAATTTCTACTGATTTATTCATGTCCTTTACGGAGCTGTCGCGACATCTCACAGCATGCAATAAATTCTTATTCTTGTTCAACTTGTTTTTCTATATCAGCAGAGCACTTTCTCCTGCAGGGCCAAACAGCTGTGATTTCTGTCATTTACAGCTCCATGTCATCATCCACAATGTTAAACCACAGCTGTGAAAACACATCTGAAATATAACTTAAATAGATATGGGAGATTACATTGTATAATAGTACAATAGTTATATAATTTAATATTGAATTTTAATATTTAATATATATATTGAATTTTTAATATATATATTGAATATTGAATTTTTATTTTAATTTAAATAAAATGGACATAGGCTGGTAAGAGCTGTGCGTGTAAATCTCACTCCCCTGATCTCAAGAGGTGCTCTAGCAACTAATGCTAGAGGTCTTTAGCTGTCTTCAGCCTCCATGTCAGCGGACCTGGGTTTGAGTCCCGGTTAGAACAGGACGTGTCACTTTGGTGCCGTGACCCGGATGGGAATGAGGTTTAGGGGGTAAGTGTAATGTACATATATGTATATAATTTACTTTTAAAGCTTTAAATATAAGCGTTAATACGGAAGAGGATTAGGGCCAAGCAATAATAAAAAAAATAAAGCCATCTCGAGATTAAAGTTGTTAAATTCCGAGAAAAAACTCGTTAAATTTCGAGAAAAAAGTCGAAATAAAATTTTGAGAATAAAGTCATTCAATTACGAGAAAAAAGTTGTTAAATTACGAGAACAAATTTGTTAAATTATGAGAAAAATGTCGTTAAATTTCGAGATAAAAGTCGAGATAAAATGTTGAGAATAAACTCGTTAAATTATGAGAAAAAAGTCGAGATAAAATGTTGAGAATAAACTCGTTAAATTACGAGAAAAAAACTCGTTAAATTTCGAGAAAAAAGTCGAGATAAAATGTTGAGAATAAAGTCATTAAATTACGAGAAAAAAGTTGTTAAATTACGAGAACAAATTTGTTAAATTATGAGAAAAATGTCATTAAATTTCAAGATAAAAGTCGAGATAAAATGTTGAGAATAAACTCGTTAAATTATGAGAAAAAAGTCGAGATAAAATGTTGAGAATAAACTCGTTAAATTACGAGAAAAAAACTCGTTAAATTTCGAGAAAAAAGTCGAGATAAAATGTTGAGAATAAAGTCATTAAATTACGAGAAAAAAGTTGTTAAATTACGAGAACAAATTTGTTAAATTATGAGAAAAATGTCATTAAATTTCAAGATAAAAGTCGAGATAAAATGTTGAGAATAATCTCGTTAAATTATGAGAAAAAAGTCGAGATAAAATGTTGAGAATAAACTCGTTAAATTTCGAGAAAAAAGTCGAGATAAAATGTTGAGAATAAAGTCATTAAATTACGAGAAAAAAGTTGTTAAATTACGAGAACAAATTCGTTAAATTATGAGAAAAATGTTGTTAAATTTCGAGATAAAAGTCGAGATAAAATGTTGAGAATAAACTCGTTAAATTACGAGAAAAGTCGAGATAAAATGTTGAGAATAAACTCATTAAATTATGACTTTATTCTCAACATTTTATCTCGATTTTTTTCTCGAAATTTAACAAGTTTTTTTCTCGTAATTTAACAAGTTTATTCTCAACATTTTATCTCGACTTTTTTCTCGAAATTTAACAAAATTTTTCTCGTAATTTAATGAGTTTATTCTCAACATTTTATCTCGACTTTTTTCTCAAAATTTAACAAGTTTTTTTCTCATAATTTAACAAGTTTATTCTCAACATTTTATCTCGACTTTTTTTTTCGAAATTTAACGACATTTTTCTCGTAATTTATTGAGTTTATTCTCAACATTTTATTTCGACTTTTTTCTCGAAATTTAACAAGTTTTTTCTCGAAATTTAACAACTTTAATCTCGAGATGGTTTTAATTTTTTATTATTGCTTGGCCCTAATCCTCTTCCGTACGTTAAGAAAACAGTAATATAATTTTTGTTAAATTCTTAGTAATGTTATTGTAATTTAATGTGAAATTTTAAATGTAATGTAAAATAAGTTACTTTATAAAACCATAACCAATATAATAATAATAATAATTTATACTATATATTTATACTTTTTATGGACAATTACATTGTATAATAATAAAATAGTTATATAATTTAATAATATATACATTTTATTCTTAGTATTACTCTTAATGTAGTATAATTGTAAATTAAATTAAAGTTACATTTTAAATGTAATGTAAAAATAATAATATAATATAATATAATATAATATAATATAATATAATATAATATAATATAATATAAATGATAATATTAAGTATGAATATAATAGTAGTGTTAGTTTAGGACTGTTACACCAAATTTCAGGTCTTGAGCATTATTAGCAATTATAAATCAGTTAAATTCAGTGGAAACATCCGCTGTATCCTTCCGCTGACAATTTGAACTTTGACCCAAAGAGGGGGTGAGTCCCTGACTAATTGAATCATGCTTTTAATCTCAGACATCGCTTGTAAATATTGTTTTGAACTTCTGCCCCTCTTGAATCATCACTAACTTTGCATTATATACATAAAATGAGTGTGTTTTGCTTTGACCTTCCCTAAAGAGTGATATAAGTCATTAGGACTTCTCCTCCTACTCTTTGCATGAAAAATATCATGAAATTAATTGGACATCTGTCTGTCTGTTTATCTGTTTATCTTGTTTTTAACTTTTTTTCTGCTTTAACTTTGCCTCCTTGTGGTTCTATGGTGAACAGCAAGTGCACTTTACTCTTTCCGGACCTATTGAATGTAATAACAAAAGTGCCAGGATCTCTGTGTTCCAGTCAAGTATGTGCAAGTATTTCCACAGTGCCGTCATCCACCTGTTTGATCTGTACCTGCAGTGTTTTTCTCTTTATACGTTGTGTTCTTTATACGAGGCCCAAGAATGTATATCTGGCTCAGCTGTGTCCACATGGACATGTGTCTGTTTTATTTAGGAAACCAGAGTCAAGATCCCACATCAGTAGGAGGGACTAAGGGACACAGACAGACACGGTAAAGGCCATGACTTTTTGTGCCTTGGTCGGGGCCACGGTCATGTCACTTATTGCATTGCTCTGGAATGAAGTGTGAACAAAACGTCTGCCATCATTTCTCCTCCAGAAAAGCCCCATTTAAAAGCAGGAGACTGGCGTTCATCTCAGGTTTATGAGGAGCCTTTAACAACTCACACATCATATTGGTCGAAACAGCATTGGGAGAAATGGAAGATGGTTCTGGGTAATCCAAGTTAATGCACGACGCTTACCGCATCTGTACAGTTGCCATGATCATTTGTCGGTTGTGTGGAAATACTCCACTCATCTGAAGGCCTTTCATTATCACATTTCTCTCTATTCATATCAACCTTCCGCCAAGTGGCTTTCACAGTCTTTAGGTTCCTTTCACAGACATCTTCAGGGAGCCAATTAAATGGCAGTGCGCTTTCTTTATTAAAGACTTAAAACATCATAGCCTATGGGAGACTGACAAGTCTATGTGCAGGGAGCTATATAGTTTGCCGGCTCTTGTGAAATAAAATTCATACATATTTACTGAGATATTCAAAGTGGCATAAAAATGATTTCATCCGTTGGCATCGAGAAGAAACCAAGCAATTAAACAGAAGGGAAAATGTATTTGTATTCCACATACGGTTCCACGAACGATTCCGCTCGAAACCAAAAGAATCGGAAGATTTACGGCTGCCACTGACCCGGAGTGCTCGTGGTAGAAAGCCTCAGGAGAACCCGACTCAGGCTTCATGCCAAACACTTTAAGATTTAAAGAGGTGATGAGGAAACTATCCAGATGAGAAAGGAACACATTGGTAGGAGCACAATACCCTTTCTCTTCCCATCTAACGCACACACACGTGCAGAAATCCTTCGAGCGGCCGACCCGTTCACTCCCCGGGCCCGTCCCAGGGGGTTGGGGTAGCTGTGGAGGTGAGGTGTTACTCACTGGCCACTCTGCCGGTGTTGAGGATTATGTTTATGGAGATTGGAAAATGAAACGAACGGGTAGGTTGTTTTCACTATGGGAACATTAACCACCACAGGAAGAGCTGTTGCCAGAGCCTCCATTTAGGACCGGAAATAAAGAATTTGTCAGCGTAATCGGAAGGTAATTAGGTGAAGCGAAGCAGTCGGGCCAGCAGAACGCAGGTTGCCCCCCTTTGCTCTATGAGGTGTCAACTGCTAGCTGTCTTAGCTTGGCAGACGTCTTAACCCACAGCGGCAGGGTTTGGGAATCTGTGGTGGACCTGCCGGCTCGCCGCTCTGCTTAAGCACATGAGCCAAACAACATGACATGATCACAAATATCCTGAAAATGTAGTTTTAACCCAGCTTATCCTCAGACAGGAAACAGGGTCATGCTCAGTCTTCGCATCATTTGTATTCTCAGCTGCTAATTGGCCAGATGTTGAGTATGACATCAATAAAGATAATGGAGAAGGAGAATGATGCATTCCGTTCAGAAAGTCCTTTTTTTAAGTTTTTACTTGTTCTTGTTGATGCTCAACTTTTTTTTGTTATTAGTCATACAGTATAATAAATAACGTACATTCCAACATGCATTTGAAAATGCAACACGTATCAACCATCCTCACAAATTTGTAAAATGAAAAGTTTATAATCTGTTTTCAACAGAAGAGGTGCTTCTCTCGTCAATTTATTTGTATAGAGCTTTTCACAATACACATTGCGGAACAAATGCTATTACAGCATAACTGTAAACTCAAATAAGTTGGGCTAACTTAAAAAAAAAAAAAAAAGAGGTAATCAGTTACATAACATTTTTTGAGTTGTGATGTTCCCAATTTTAAGTAAGCAAAACTATCAAGTTTTGAGTTTGTAGTACTCATGCATGTTAATTGCTCCTAACTTTAGGTACTGAGTTAGCTAACTCATACATTTTGATAGCAATTAACATAAAATATTTAGTTAATTAACTTTTTTTTTATTTTGAGTTCTTGCAAATCAAATGAGTTATTTACTTCAAACCCTAATAAGTTGTCAGAACTCAAAAAAGTTAAATGAGAATTTTTTTAGTTAAGAAACTCAAAGTTTAAATAAGAATTTTATTTTGTACTCATACATTTTTATTGTTCTTAACTTGAAATATCTGAGTAAACAAATTTAACTTAAAATTATTAGGTTATCTCAAAGTAAATATTTTGCTAATGCACTAATTCAGAAAATACCAACTTGCTAATTTGCTAAAATGTTAACAATAGCATGGTATAACACTTACTGAATGAGTACAGCAGCTTAAAACATATAAACTACCTGCTCTCAAACCAAGCCGCATGCACCACTTGTCACCATGATGGTAACTCTCCAAAAACCCACATTAACAGAAACTCTTCTAAATTAGCATAACAAAACATTAATCACTACTAAATCTCCCTTACCATTAATCTTGCACAAAAAAAACATTATATAACACTTAAAGGGTTAGTTCACCCAAAAATGAAAATAATGTCATGTATTACTCACCCTCATGTCATTCCACACCCGTAAGACTTTCGTTCATCTTCAGAACACAAATTAAGATATTGTTGATTAAATCCTTTGGCTCAGTGAGGCCTGCATTACCAGCAATGTTACTACACCTCTCAAGATCCATAAAGGTACAAAAAAAATATTTGAAACAGTTCATGTGACTTCAGTGGTTCTATCTTAATATTATAAAGCGATAAGAATACTTTTTATGCACCAAAAAAACTAAAATAACAAATTTTCAACAATATTTATATGGGCTGAGTTCAAAACACTGCTTCATGAAGCTTCTGAGCTTTATGAATCTTTTGTTTGGAATCAGCGATTTTGCTCTCCTATCAAACGACTAAACTGCTGAAATCACATTGACTTTGGTGCTCTGATTCACTGATTCGATTCTTAAAGCTCTGAAGCAGTGTTTTGAACTCGGCCCATATAGATATTATTGAAAAGTCGTTATTTTGTTTTTTTGGTGCACAAAAAGTGTTCTTGTCACTTTATAATATTAAAATAGAACCACTGAACTCACATGAACTGTTTCAAATATGTTTTTAGTACCTTTATGGATCTTGAGAGAGGAAATGTCATTGCTGGCAATAGAGGCCTCACTGAGCCATCAACGATTTCATCAACAATATCTTAATTTGTGTTCTGAAGATGAACGAAGGTCTTACAGGTGTAGAACGACATGAGGGTGAGTAATTATGACATTATTTTCATTTTTGGGTGAACTAACCCTTTAATTTTTTAGCATTTACTCTCCCTTTCGAGTGCCATGGGCAAAGCATGCTGGGAAATAAAAAATCCCAGTCGAGTTTCAGCTAAACTTAAGTTAGTCTAAATGAAAATAAATGAGTTCATACAACTCAAAACAAAGAAACAGTTCAGTTTACTTGAAAAATGTCAGTGCTGTGAACTCAAAAGAAAATGAAAGTTCTAAATACTCATAGCAGTTAATTTAACTGAACTTATTTTGTTTAATTTAAGTTTGTCCTACTCAAACCAATTAATTATTTTGAGCATTAGGGTTTACAGTGTTGTTTATCTTTCACTAATCGGTTGTCTCTGACACAGCTAACTGCTGATACAATAGAAGTTTTTATAATCCGAGATTTAAAGTAGAAATATCCCACATCTGATTTGAAATGCAATAGAATAAGAAACCTGTCGACCTTTTGTTTGTATCGTGGCAAGAACAGATTATTAGGCATTTAGTCATTCTACCAGCTAACATTAATTTGAATGCATTTTAAATGTAATTGTTACTTTTATTATGAAACTAATAATACAAAAAAGCCCACTCCCATTAAAATGCCATGACACCACCAAAGGTCAAAGGTTGATTCGGTCAGGTGCATAGGTTAACTTGCATTACACAGCTGTGGGTATCCACCGCCACATCACCGGAATCAACCGTAAGTGAGCACAGCCATAGGTCAGGCAGGGCTGGTTAAGCTTGCTCTAGCTGGGTTATGAGAGGTACAGTCCAAAGGGGTTTGGATTCTCTCAGGCGAGCACCTGAGCTCACTGTCTGCTCCCCGAGCGCTGACCCTTCATGACTGAGATATTATTGCTCCAGGCTGTTGCTCTGTACAAACCCCCTCCCACTCTTTCTTTTTCTTCTTTGCGTTTTTGCTGTCGGCAGATTGAGCCTATAAATGGGGGGCTTTCAGGCTTTCATGCAAGATCACAGGTGCTTATTTAGAAAATGACAATTTTGTCTTTCCATAATTTCATGTTACAGCATTACCAGATCTTATCAAGAGCTGCTATCTTATTCCTGAGGTTGTGCAAGTTAATGAAAGATATTTTGCACAGCTTCTTATAACAGCATACACACAGACCCACTGGGGGCCACGAGGAACAGTCCTGCTGTAGGATCTTGCTCTGTCTTTGACTGGAAATCTGCTTTGTTCTCAACAACTACTACAGCAGAGTACTTGTTCTTGCAGATT
The DNA here is from genome assembly GCF_018812025.1 of Megalobrama amblycephala. Lineage (NCBI taxonomy): Eukaryota > Metazoa > Chordata > Actinopteri > Cypriniformes > Xenocyprididae > Megalobrama > Megalobrama amblycephala. Next base: position 26,156,377 of record NC_063055.1, on the reverse strand, counting down.
ATTTGGCTTGATTCACACAATACTGCTTAAAATTGTATTGCAATACCGCAAAAATACATTTTCAGTAATATTTTAAATACATTTGAAAATACACAAATATACATATTTTCAACATATTTTAGTTACTTATAATTCCTTATATATATTTGTAAAAATATATTTTCAGAATATTAATAATGTCCAAAATATATATTAAAAAAGTAAAATGTATTTTCTTGCCCCTTGAAGTAATTTTTTTCTAAAAACAAACAAACAAAACTTACATTTTTATAAACAATTTGGAATCAAAATATATGCATTTCAAACCAAATATACTTTATCAAGTGTGCTGTTCACAATGTATCGCATGTATTTGAAAAAAAAAAAAAAAAAAAAAAATATATATATATATATATATATATATATATATATATATATATATATATTTATATACATTTTTTTTTTTTTTTTTTAAGAAAATTTAAGTAAAAAGTTCAAAAGAAAACAACAACAATAACATCACTAACCATAACAAAGATATCGTTAATGAGACACTGGAAATCTGGGATGCAAAATCTAATTTAAATCTGCAAATAAACAGAATGTTTTAGGGTAAACAAAATGAGAGAAAAAAATGTAAGAAAAAATAATGGAAAAACAGTATTAAAGGGATTGTATTAAATTAGAAAAATGCAAAATCCAAGCGTTTACACTGTATTTACACTGTACAGATGTAACTAAGGCATCATATACCAGGCAGTTAATCATGGACAGCACACAAGCATGACAAGACTAGTGGAAGTGATTTAAAGGGAGCGGTCAGCACCCTGAAGAGGTGTGTGAAGAGTCAAGACACTTCCTGCTGCGTCCTTTACAAACAGGACGTTTAAATCCTGGGAGCAGACAGTGTCTGAGACACATACAGAGGTACTTGCATTTGGAGAAATATTTTTACAGGATTAACCCAGGCCACGGCAAACTATTTTCAGTAAAGGGCTTTAGGGTCCACGAAAGTTGAAGAAAACATCTCGGAGGCTAGAGGTGAACTACCATGTGTTGACATTGTAAAAGTAGTTACCTTTTTTTTTTTTTTTGCAATTTCTTAGTTATATAATCTCCAACTGAGACAAATTTCTTCTTGTCCTTTCCCTTTTTTTTTAGTTGAGGCTCTATAACTCAAATACCTCCATCAAACCTTACATGTTTTTCAGGGGATGTAATTTCAGCCACTTAAGGATCATTAAAAAGAGATCATATTAAATATCGCCGGTTAAGAGGCGTACTGAGGGGGGATAGAGACAGAAATAATGAGGAGATTTGTTTGTCAGTCAAATTCTGAGCAGCTCAATCCCTTTAGCTATCTGAGGGAGAGCGGAGGGCCTGCGCCACAAAATGACCGGGGGTCTTTTTCTTGTGCGAATCTACCGATGAAATGTTGACAAAACAGACAATTTTGTGTAATTTTCTTCGTGGCACTCTTTCAGCGAGCCGGTCACTCAGAACCCCCTCATTTGGTGTAGCACCACGGCGCGACCTTTGACATGTAGCTCGTCTTGGACTTCTTCTTCTGCGATCCGTGGAAGGGACGTAACAGTTGTGCCTTTCAGGTCAGGTGGACACGGCCTCGGAGTTTAAGGCTGAAGGGCTATAAAGGATCTCTTTGTGTGTCTTTCCCCTGCGGAGCATGAGCAGAGGGATAAGAAATGTGGTTAATGGCTCAGGAGTGGGCTAATCATCGGTTGCCATTACTGCTCCAATATCAGCAGGGATGACAGACTTATCAATGACAAAGGGCCCAGGTGAAGACCCAGACCGGCCCCCTCAGTTTTGATCTCTGGTCCGCAAAGCAGGAGCTTTCATTCGAGCTAAGCACCAGTCAGTATACTTCTCTCGCTCTTACTCTTTCTGTCTCCTTCTTTCTCTCTTTTCTCTCCGGTTGTGCCAGGAATCACTCATCCGCTCTCCCCCCGTCCAGGCCCTCACGTTGTGTTCTCTCAAGCCTCAGCCATTATATCCACAATTTGGCTTAATTTCTTAGGCAACTGCAATGTGATAATGCATCTCTGTGGGGAGGATATAAAATCTCATGATTGTTCTTTTCATTTAACCTTTTTTTCCCTTGTACATTGTGTACATGAAAAAAAAAAAATGAAAAAAAAATGAGTGCTCTGACATTTACTTCATTTTAAAATTATGAAAAATTTGTTTTAAAAATCATGACAGAGAACAATAATATCCATTTTACTTGACCACTTGCTGCATTTCAACAGTATATAGTGTTAAGGATACACAAAACAAAAAAACAAAAAAAACATTTATAAAATATAAATAAAAATTGTTGCTGTTGAGTACTGAGAATTCAGCTTTGCCATCAAAGGAATAAATTAAAATTACAATATATATGTGGCGACCAGGGCGGGCGAGAGCCGTGAGGGAACGGCGCGAGGCCGGTGGCGCGAGTGTTAATGAGCTTCACCTGGGAGGCGCACCGGCCTTGAGTCCCTCACGGAGGAGCTCCGGGAGCATAAAAGGAGGAGCGACTACAGTGAAGGACGAGAGAGGACCAGGCCTGGACTTTATGTTATGTTTTATTATGTTTGTGTGGCCGGCAGACGTCCGCGAGGGTCTGCCGGCATTACTTTCGTTTTGTTTGTTTATTTTGGAGATTAAACTTTTGTTGAACGTTCGCCGGTTCCCGCCTCCTTCTTCCCACATCTGACCTCGTTACAATATATTAAAATAGAAGGCAGTTGTTTTGAATTGTAATAATATTTTACAATATTATTGTTTTTCTGTATTTTTGATCAAATAAATGCAGCCTGGGTGAGCATTAATGTTAGCATTTAATGGTTTTCTTTAGAAAATTATTATTACAAACTTTTGACCAGTGGTATGTGTGTGTGTGTGTGTGTGTGTGTGTGTGTGTGTGTGTGTGTGTGTGTGTGTGTGTGTGTGTGTGTGGTTCAGGTGTACCCTACGTATATGGCAGTATCCGAAATCAAAGTCCCTTTAAGACAAGTCATTTCACTCGGCGGCCATCTTTGAAACGCCTCTCGGGCATCCTGGGCATCATGCCCTATCTCTTTGAATGGGGAAATACCAAATTCTCCAAAACTGTTCGCCAACCTTACGATTACATTTCATATTTGAAATCACCAATGAAATCTGACAACAGCTGTCTTATAAATGTTTTATCCAAACGCTCGAATCATGACACAAAACTGTATTTTTTAGGCTGGGTCAAGCTAATGCGCATGCGCAGACCTAAATGCGCGTCTCTTCTGCCATGTTTCAGAGGCGCGCGTCTGACTGTTTCTATAGAAACCGGTGCTTCTAACGGCTGCTGCAGTGAAGCGATGATTTTACCAGTCGGCGATTGGCTCTTATTTAGAAGGCGGGACTTATTCCGCCATATTGCGCGTTACACTTTATCCCATTCAAAACAATACGAGTGACACGTCTTGTATTATTCTATAGTCTTTGCCGAAATCCTTGTGGGGACATCTTTTTTTTTGTCCCCATGAGGAAAACAGCTTATAAATCATGCTAAGTGATGTTTTTTTTTGAAAATGTAAAAATGCAGAAAGCTTTCTGTGATGGGTAGGTTTAGGGGGCATAGGGTTAGGGGATAGTTTGTACAGTATAAAAATCATTATTTATATAGAATGTCCCATTAAAACATGGAAACCCAACATGTGTGTGTGGTTCAGGTACTCCCTATATATTATGGGAACTAAAATGTCCCCACAAGAATGGCAATACCAGAAATCTTTGACCTTTTTTTGGTCCCCATGAGGAAAACAGCTTATAAATCACACTAAATTGTTTTTTTTGTTTTTTTAAATAATAATTGTCTTCTTTACAACGTTGGTTTGTTTCTTTGAGGTTTGCGGGCATTTGTTTATGCACAGCTCTCTTTAGGCCCCGCCACAGAATTTCAATTGGGTTGAGGTCTGGACTTTGACTGGGCCATTACAACACCCTGATTCTTTTCTTTTTCAGCCATTCTGGTGTAGATTTGCTGGTGTTCTTTTGGGATCATTGTCCTTTTGCATGGCCCATTATCTGCCAAGCTTTAGGTGTCAGACAGGTGACCTCACATTTGACTCTAGAATATTTTGGTATACAGAAGAGTTCATGGTCGACTCCATGACTGCAAGGTGCCCAGGGCCTGTGACTGCAAAACAAGCCCAAATCATCACCCCTCCATCACCATGCTTGACCATTGGTATGAGGTGTTTTTGCTGATATGCTGTGTTTGGTTTTCGCCAAATGTGGTGCTGTGCATTACAGCCAAACATCTCCACTTTGGTCTCATCTTCTAGTTTGTTCAGATGCAACTTTGCAAACCTAATCCTTACTGTAGAATAATGGACTTCAGATTGTTTGGAAATGGCCTTGTAACCCTTCCCAAATAGATGGCAGCAACAATTGCTTCTCTAAGATCACTGTTGATGTCTTTCCTCCTTTCATTGTGTTAACACACACTTGAATGCTCCAAACCAGCAAACTGCCAAAACTTCTGCTTTTATAGAGTTGTTCACACTTGCTGATGATCAGTTAATCAAAGACATTTGATTAGCAGCGCCTGACTGCTACTTACCCTCTTAATTCCAATGGAGGCAGTAATGGTGTACTTAGTTTGTCACACATGGCTTCTCAATTTTGGCCTAGTTTCTGTTAAATAAACAGTGACACAGTGTAATATGTCATGTGTTGTTGTTCATCTGAGGTTGTATTTACCTAATTTTAAGACCTGCCAAAGATAGCTTTTTTATTACATCCTGATACATAAAACCATAGAATTCAATAGGGTGTCCTTTCTTTTTCACATGACTGTATATATATATATATATATATATATATATATATATATATAGAGAGAGAGATTATTTCAAGATTATTTCCAAATCTTATAATAAGGTGTTGAAAGGAAAAAGAATACTTTGTGAAGATGACTGAATACAAACTGTGACATAATCTAACCGTGTTTTCTACCCTCGTCGCCTTATGCAAATGTTATAAAATGCAAAACCTGAATAACTCCAATCACCCACTGGATGCCAAATGAGAGCGCTTTATTTCCTTAATCCAATCTCCTCATTGTTTCTGTGTGGGATACCTTTCATCAATATGCTTCAGGCATATATTGCATGATTATCATCTGTCATTAGAGCTCGCTATATTGGGGTGCAGAAGTGGTGATTAGGTACAAAATTATCAGGAAAAGAGACAATGAACTACAGATGGGAGTTTGAGCACACCGACCACAACACACTTAACTGCTAGAGCATATTGTTTGCTTCTAAGGGCCGATATTTAATTAATGTTATAGGATTACATCACAAACTCTTAAATCATATTCCACAGTGATGATTATGTCATTTTAAAAAAAAATTGTCTTCTTTCAGAGATCTCACAATCTTAAGAAACACTCTTTGAATTTTTAAACTCCAAATAATTAGCCATATTAATAAAAGCATTGTGGCTTGCAAGTATCTGAGGATGTTGGTTTGTGGGATTGTAAGCGGCTTATGAACACACTGAAATGTGTCTAGGGAGGAAGTTCGAAATGAAAAAAAAAAAAAAAAAAAGGTTTTCCAGCTAAATAAACAGTTCTTAAAAACACTCTGAGAAAATGATTTGAGAAACAGATTTTTTTAAATAACAAAAATGCATTCAACATCCCTCAGCACACAGGATGTTAAGACATTTTAAAAGTCATTTCTTTCTAAACATGTGAAATTATGTGAATTACAGGCAAAATGCATGAGATATGAACATGCTCAATAGTCTGATCGCCATATAGTATGTTTCAATCCCCAGCTTTGCCAAATAGTAACCTTAGAGGAATAAGTCCTGCACACACACACATGCACATGCACACCTGGACAACCCGAGCCTTTCACCGGCAGTCGTGGTGAGGAGCAGGTACTGACAGACTCAAACACCTGCTATTGGAAAGTATGTTCTCCCTCAGTGATCCTGGGTTTTACAGGACTGGGAGGCTATTGTTCCGTCCCGGTGCTGACAGCCAAGGTATTTCTGGACTCCTGGAGCACATACAAAAAAACAATGGCCAATTCATGTAAGTTAGTAGCCTATAGGAAAAATAGCTTTACTATTTCAAGTCACTTTTCAGCTTTGAAAACAGTGTTACTATCATTTTTATAGTATAATGTGAACCGATGTGTTAGAAAATGTCTGAATTCCTTTTATAACATCCTTATCTGAGGGTCAAGCTTGCCTTTTGAAGAAATCTAAAGATCCGTTAACACCCCACAGTGACATTCACCTGTGACACAGCGCTGGCTGGCCAAGAATGCAGTGCACCTGTAAACCTGAGTTACTCTGATCTCTATCTTCAGCTATCAACGGCAGACCGTCAATCAGTACTGGAATGTTTAATCTATCATTGGCACGTTACGTATAAAACTGTTTTTACGTGTATTAAAGGAGCAAAGTATAGATTTTTGATGTATAATCGCATTAGTATAATGACAAACATCCATCTATTGGTTGATTTATTGACTGATACAATCAATAGTTTCATCAATGACAATAAATACAATTGCACACTACCATTCAAAAGTCATATATGCTCACCAAGGCTTGTTTTCTATTTATTAAAATGTAATTTATTCATGTGATGTCAACGCTGAATTTTCAGCATCATTACTCCAGTCTTCAGTGTCACATGATCCTTTAGAAATCACTCTAATATACTGAATTGGTGCTCAGGAAACATTTAATATTATTTTCAATGTATCAAACAGTTCATATTTTTGTTAAAACCATGATCATTTTTTGAAGAATAGAAGGTGCAAGAGAACAGCATTTATTTAAAACAAATCTAAAATAAATAAAACCCCAAACTTTCAAACTGTAGAGATTCTTCAGTCAAACAATGTTGACTATGGCATTTTAATCACATACTTCATTTGCTGTTTTTGATCCCTGATATGCAGACTTGGGAAAGTCTAGTAAATGATCAGGCCTGTCTTAAGCAGGAGGGGAATTTGCAGAGTCACCTGGGCTACAAATCGCCGCAAGGCACCTCTGAGCTCCGGGGCCACCCCGCTCGTGTCCCCAGCTCTGATCCCCAACGCTGACCCCGCTCAAAATCATCCCCATTAGCTTACTGCCGAGGAATTCTCGGTCAAGTGAATGGCGCGATGGCTAACAAAGCCCTATTTCAAGGAAGATTACAACTTCAACAGGAAACCCTTTGATGAGCGAGACTGTTTGAAAATGTTATCAATATCACCATCACCCCTTGGGGTCAACAAAAACCATTTCTAATCACCCCGTACCTGTGGCAATGCATTCTCTTGTGTTATTGTGTGTGTATGAGAGAGAGAGAGCATGAGAGAAAAAATGGGCGAATTATCTTACTGTCAGAGAATAGAGGGGAGACTTGTTTAACATGGACCGCGCTCAAGAGCACGTGCGATGACAAAGCGATTTTGCTCCTTACACCGGTCACCCACCTGCACTCAGATTAGGTCAGATATTCGTTTCTGAGGCCAAGCTGTCCCTCAAATAAGACGATGAAAAAGCTCATTGTGGATAACATTCTTTCTCGGCTGAAATGGAAAAAAGTGCAAAAAAAAATAAAAACATAATACCTCATTATGCTGCAGTGGGAGGAACAATGGTGCTGTTTTAGAGACTTTTTGGTTACATTAATTACATTATATTTTTGACAATTACCGCCAGTATTTTTTTAGACATCTAGGGACCAAGATGATTTATGTCTGTCAGAATATTTAGTGCAAAAACTCAATATTTGAGCGAATCGAAAAATCCAAATAAGGAATGATCATGTGACTGAAATGGCATATGTAATATTTAAACAGGTATATCATGTTTTTTTTACATCAATTATGTCAAGACAAGTAATTCAGTTCAACATTCAATCTGTAAACTTGATATGATTGTAGAATGCACCAAATGTGCTCAAAGGCATCCTGTATTTGTAGTTTAAATATTTACTTCCAGCAAATAAACACATAAATGAACACATCTGTGGGATTTCAAACAGACTACTTTGCACACATTGGTTCATTTTCAAATATAACATTCTACATGTTAATAGTGAATTAATGTAAGAGGGTTGTGCAAGATTCACCCTTAAAAATTAAGGTTCTTCGACGGTTTTTTCCAGACCATCTTCTTGTGAAGTACCACAATGCTGTGCAGGGTTTTTGTGATTGAAAAAATGCCTTGGTCACATTATATGTTCTTCATATATAGTGTATTAGTTAGCTGGGTTCTTTAAAGCACCAGTACATAGAGAACTAGAGAATAAAAACGTTTTTGTGGAACTTACCAAGTTTCTAATATTGCATCCAGCTGAAACAACGTTTTGCCGACTGCCATACAATTGTTACAGTGACGCAGATCAGTATATATAAATATAGGCTATAATAAACATATAATACGTTGTTTCTGTTATTGTTCTACATCATATTATAGAGACTATTATATATTTTAATTTATGCCTCTAGAGTAGCCTTTATAATCACGGTTGTTGTTTACCGAGCAATCTGAACGGACGTCTTCTTTTTTAGGCTACTTGTTTATTTAGGCAATGGCGCCCTCTGCTGTTACATTTGTATTAAAGCAGCTCGAAACTGGCCAGTTGAAGGATGCAGATGGGTAATTTTGACTTAAATTCGAGTTTGATAATGACACTTTATTTCTTTTAATTAAGAGTTTAGAATTTTGAAAATTCGAATGTTAGGTTAGGTTAACTTAGATAAGTTATTTACCTTATAATCCATAATGTATATTGTTATAACAATAATAAATAATAAATATAATAATACTTATTATTATAATTATTATTATTTTATAGTTTTATAATCATTATATTTATAAAATTATGAAATAAACATATAAATGTATAATTATATTCATTATTATTGTTATTATTATAGCCTTTATGCTCCTTTAACGACTTTATACGGGCCTCCCAATCTGGTTTAGTGGGTATTCACGGAAATGAAGACTGGATACCCTTCACTGAAATTATTGCAACAAAGCTAACATCCTTAAACATACACTCCCTGACCCTTGTACCGAAAATTCGGAGGGAAGGGGGCGAGTCCAACCACTGATCTCTATAGCATCCACTGGGCGATTTCCTTGACAGCACGTCCAGAAACTCGAGAGACAGAGCGCGTCCCCTGGAGACCGCACGCGTCCACTTCCGGTTGGGCAGAGAGCTGGAAAAATAGCAACGGCTGAGGAGCACAGCTGGGGAAGGAGGAGGCCAGGCTGGAGCAAAAGCGAGTCGCTGTGCAGAGGAATGGGCGACGTTTGATCGGAGAAGGTGAGCCGTGACTTTATTAACGGCGCATTATATTTGCTCAGACGTCGTCTTTGTTTTATTTGGCGCAGTTCTACCGGGCGCATCTGAATGCATGTCGCTAACCGGCTAACTTGTTAGCATTCCGTGACAGCTTTGGTACGAGCTAGCCTGGCAGCAACTCGGCTGTCGCAAATGTAATGAGGGAGAGTTCGCATGCAGCGCTGGGCAAATTAAACTGTCATGGTCCGTTTTACACCGTTCGATAGTTGATCAAAGTAGTTTACTTGTTTATTTTTTGCCTTCATATGCAGTCAGTATTAGCTGCCATCCTCCACATTCCCCTCAGTCACAAGCAAGTGGGCCACTTTCCCACCCTCCTGTTTGTTTTAGACAAGTAAAACTTTTGATCACAGCTAAAAACGTGATGCAAAACTACCTTATATTAACTTATTTCTTTAAGGTATTTAAATATTGAAAGTTTAAGACATTGGCTGTCTCGGAAACTATTGTGCTGCCTACCTTGACAGTTTTACAGATGCGTTTTAACGTGCCTGTTTTGCCTACAACGTTACAATATTATGCCTACAATGCTTTCTGTGTAGGCAGCTCATTTGGTTTTAAAACACAGCCAGGGTGTCAGTTGAGATGTTACTGATTTGTTTGACAAGGTGGTAACGTTAATGATTTATTTGAAGTTAAAGTGAAACTACATTTAATTGGCTATGTAACTTGATCGTGAAAACCGTGATTAATGTATTAAATTCATAATAGTTGGCGGATAAGTTTAAGATCAAGTTATTTTCCTTTTTTGTTAAATGCATAGTTCACTCAAAATGAAAAGGAAAATGAAAGATTCAATGAACGTGAATGGCGACTGAGACCGTCCCTTACATTCTGCCTGTCATTTTGGGTGAATTGACCCTGTAACTGATCACATGTCATAATGTATACCACTATCTACAAACAGTGCTGTATCTATAAGATAGTTTTCAATTCTCATACTTTTATATTTCGATTGACAAGGACAGTAAATTGTAAGTGTTTCAGGTGTAAGGATGTGAAAAACATCTGTATACTTTCACTTTCACTGGTTGTTCATGTGGCATAATAATTCCTTCTCCTGAATGTTTTTTTTTTTTTTGAGTTGTTCTGTTTGTATTTTACATAATTAAATATGGACTTTATCATAAGACTTGGAATAAAGCCATACACCACAATATATCACAGGAGTTTAAAGGGCAGAGAAGATAGGGTTGTTTAGTTCAAATCACCTGGCACTTCATATGTACAGCAGTGATCCTTGAGTTATGTGATTGGTTACTTTGCTGTTAACAAGATTAAAAGAAGTTACACGTATCATTTCTTTACCTTTCAACACTTTTGATCTAGCTTTTGCAATACTGGTAACTGGTAAAATTGTTGGTTTCTGTGTGATAAATTGCTTTTGTTTTTTCTTATTTGTAAGATAAATAATTTTGGATAAAAGCAACTGCTAAATGGCTACTGTAATCGACAAATGCAGACTAGTAGTAGGCCTAAATTAAATCTGTTCATCATAAAAAGCGATCAAGTCTCTTCAGAAAATTTGGACTAAACCACTCAATTCATCTGGAATTAGTTTTACAATCTCTTTATGAACTTTTTGAAGCTTTAAAGTAGTAGTTACGTAGCTGTCTGTGGAAGGACAGGAAGCTCTCAGACTTCATCTAAAAAGATCTTAATTTGTGTTCCGACGATAAACAAAAGTCTTACGGGTTTGGACTGACATGAGGGTGATTAATTAATGACAGAATTTTCATTTTTGGGTGAACTAACCCTTTAAGGCCTTGTGTCCACCAAAGCATTTTTAGCCAGCTCAAAATGCCAACGTTCTTCTGAAAATACCTTGCTGCGGGTGCTTGAGTCCTTCGGCTACGCAGCATTTATTTTTTTTTGGTTGAGATGCTATATGTGCTATATATGAAATATCCACGGAAGTGTTACTAGTAGGGCTGCACGATATATCCCATGAGATTGTCACGCGCAAATGGAGCGGCATTTAATAGACAGAACCGTAGATCACTGAAAAGCCACGCAATATCGCGTTCATATCGCAGATGAATCGCCTTCGATAATGAACGCGATATTGCGTGGCTTTTCAGTGATCTATGGCTCTGTCTATTAAATGCCGCTCCATTTGAAAGCAGGTGATGGCGATTTAGCGGTAATCAGGGAACCAGCTTTACTGCCAAATTGGCGTGACAATCTCATGCGATATATCGTGTAGCCCTAGTTACTAGTATCTGATTTTCCAGAGAGTATGTTTCTAAATACAAAAAATGTCAATACTATGTAAAGTATTTGCTCTGGTTCTTAAAGGTGCTCTAAGTAATGTCACGCATTTTTAGGCCAAAAACATTTTTTGTCACATACAGCAAACATCTCCTCACTATCCGCTAGCTGCCTGTCCCCTGAACACACTGTAAAAAAACGCGGTCTCTGTAGTCGCCACAAGCTCCGAAAACTGCAATAAAATCAAACTGGTGCAGCCTGGACCACGAATCATAATAAACATGCTCCAGACAATAACTGACAAGAATGATTTTAAATGCGCGTTCATGACTGTTTCAGGAAGCATGGAGGGGAGGGGGAGGAGGAGGAGGGAGGGTCTAGCTAGCCTCTGTTTTGTTTGACAACACTTTGAACGTCAACAGGAAGTTACTCCACCCAGGATCACTTAGAGCACCTTTAATTTCTTTCTTTTTGATCCATTGTTGTGCTTCTTGTTGTCATCTGTTGCCCCAGCAGTATGTGGCAGTTGGTCACTGTAGTATTTGTCCAGCCAAAAGACGCAAGTGCAATGGTTAAACAAGTCTGTCTAGCACGTTTACATAAAAAAAAATAATGTAAAAGTAGCGCAGTGGAATGGTAAAATGCGTTTTGTGTGAATGGCCTCTTAGCATCCACCAGCAGTGATGTAGAGTCAGTCCCTACTAGGGGTGTAACGATACGCTCAGGTCACGATACGGTACGTATCTCGATATTTTGAACAAAATGAAACTGAAATTCAAATAAGATTTATTAAAAAAACATGAACAAATTTCAATAATTTTCCTTGTTGTACATACAAGATCACATTTCAATATAATATAAATAAATAAATATAAAATTTTAATAAAAACCTTCTGTATTCAAATTAACAGTTGAATAGGGCTGTCTGTCACTGAAAAAAAATGTTAAATTTAACATGAACTTAGAATTATGAATAGGGGCCGTACACATATCGCCTATACAAACACGTGGAAGGCGCGGCCGCACCGCTTCTCCTTCTTTCCAAAGCGCTTGCGCTCCCGTGGCGTCGGTCGTTGCTATGCAACCATGAACTGAGCTCTCCAAGAGGATCAGGATGTTTCTGCAAAGGATAAATGATTTCTAGCCCTTGCATTAGTTTTACTACGAGATATATTGATGGAGATAAGAACAGCTATGATCAGCTATGATCAGCTGTTCGGCTGAGCTTTTGATGTTTTGTTACGGAAAGGCCATAGCTGATCGGTTGATTCTTGTCACACGACCTGCGGTGCGCTTGCGGCATTCTGAGAAGTTGAGAATTGCATGCGCGTCGATCCCATTATGAGCGCGCCTGCCGCGCGGCTACATTTGAAAATAATAACTGACTTGTACGCGGAAAAGACGCAATATGTGAACGGCCCCACAGAACTTCTTAAAGCAAAGCATCGCAAGCGTCTTTTGCTTTTCTGTGAGCACAGCTGTTCCTGTGCACTGCGGTGAAAGAAAGCCACGACTTTTCTCACGCGACCATGCAAGAGACTGACATGAGAAACGTTTAAACCTGCTTGTAAGATTCAATGTGTGCCCGAAACACTTACTGAACTAGAGAGCTGATTGAGACACACCATCTACGATAAATCGTTACACCCCTAATACTTATAGTAATTTAAAAATGTGGTAGCATTGGATCTGGACAGGAAGGATAACTCTGGGAGTTGGAAGGGGTGTGTCGCGATTCTGCCTTCTCACATCGCGATACAGGTTCGTGGACCTGCGTATCTCGATTTCATATCGCATATCGTTACAGCCCTAGTCCCTACGCTCTCAAACTGCTTAAATATTTTTATGCATGATATGCATACTTTTCAATAAAAGTAAAATATATTGTTTCTATATAATTAATCAGTTGTTTCATACTTTTCCATCACTTTAAATGTGATTGTCATTCGCAGTGCTTCATGGGATTGTAGTTCTTTCCCTCATTAAAGCCATTAAGTACACAGTCTTTTACCTTTGTCTTTTTTTAAATCAAAGTTATTTTGTGATTCAACTTAGGGGTGGGACAGTTCCCTGATAATGTTAATCAAATGACAAAGGAAGAAGAAATCACTCTTGACTGAATATGTAACTTCAATGTAATTTCAATGATTTGTAACTTCAATAATGTTTCAACTTTTTTTAATTATTCAAAGAAGTTTATATGAAGTGTCATTTTATATTTGATTACTTTATTCAATTTCTGTACCTGAAAGCTGTTGGATACCTTAAAAACCTGTAAAGCATTGTTTATTTTATTTGTATCTTAGCTCTCATGTATTTATTTGTGCTGTCTTGTAGTCAGATTATTTGTTTTTATTTTCTTTATCTTAATTTGACAATTGTCATATTTTTCACTGAACATAGCACATACCGAACGGTACCGAAACCGTGACCCTAAAACTGTGAGAAATCTGAACCGTCCCACCCCTAATTCAACTCGTAGCTAGTTGGTTTGGTACATGGCTTACAACTCTTAAATTAAGACTTTTTAGAAATCCCTATGGACATAAAAAATAAAAAATACTTTCGGACCCAAGGACACTGAAAAAGTGAACAGGCACTCCATAACTTTCTCAGATATGATATTTTTGCTCACTGATGTTGAAATAAGAGCTTAGTTATAGAGAAGCCTCTAGAATATGTTCAATGTGGTTGTGTACCTACCTGAAGAATGTCTTTCTTGCGAAATGGTCAGTACATTTTTTTGTGCTTTTGTTCATATGAAAGTGTCTTCATTGTGGATTTTCCCATGTCCTTGTCATATTAAAAGCCGCATTTCACTCGCTATACTCATAGGTGCGTTATGGCATCTCAGGAGTCATAAATGTCCCTCCTAACCACTCAGAATGTTTTCTCAACCAGGCTTGTCTGAACAGACGGAGCCAAACCAATTAAGCTATGTGCATGAGTAGGCATTATTGCTTTGCACTCGATAAACCTTTCATTTTTGTGGCTGCTTCTCTTCAGTATTAGCTGTTAAAGGGTTTTGGTTTGAAAGTTCCTCCTGTTATGGCAGATTTATAGCACACAGAAAAAGAGAAGGATTTTTCTTGTTCCTTACACAAGACATCACCTCCGCTGCTCAGGCTTTTTTTTTTTTTTAGCCGCCTCTGAATCTAATGACATCTGCTGTGAGTATAATACTTGAATGTTTTGGGATTGTTGAAGAGCAGTTTGTTCCTGAAGCTTGTGGTTCAGTGGGCTTTAGCTGTGTATTCCTTGTCTCTTGGCCAGCTTCAATGGGGATCGACTTGGGAAAGAAGAAAGGATGCCTTTGACCTGCGCACCCGAAGCAAAACAGAATGACTTGGTGGTATTTTTATCCACTCTGATTATGCCTGTTAGATATGCAAAGCCTGGCTGATTTCCCTTGCCAGTTCCTTTATAGCGATTCTTAATTATCCTTTCGAATTTGTGCAGCAGTTTCCCTTTGATGTAGCTTTTCTTTTCTTGCCATCAAAATGGCTGGACTCATGAATGGCGATGGGGGGAGGCACAGAATGGGCCTGGACTATGTTCTTAATGCACATTGGCCTTTTTATGATCTTTCTCCTGTCACGTTCGGGAGCAAAACGTTAGCTTTTTAACTGAAGATTCCTTTGGTGTAGCCTCATGCCTGGGACCAGGGATGTTACCCAGAGCTTCTGACCCATTTTTCGTTAGCCGTTCATACTAGCTACCGCTGTGTTGTTGCGTTCTATATTATCATGATATATGCTAGCAGCATAACATTACAGCAATACTTTGACAGTGGCGGTCGAGTTTGTTTGTAACTCAGTACTCACTAGTCACATATTTCTATAACCACCGCTATCAAAGCATAATTATTATGCTTTGTAATTATCATGCTATCAAGTTTCAGGAACAAACTGCTCTTCTTTATGCTGCTAGCATATCCTGATCTACTTAGAATCCAGTACTTTATCTTGTTCAGGGCTAAACACTAAGGATTTTTTTTCTACTGACCTGGTCAGGGCCCCACCACAAAAGAAAGTTATTGTTTTCATCGTTTTTGACCCATGCATTCTAATAAATAAGGTTGATTATGACACCAGAATTTTAGATACCAGTGAAATTTCACTTTTTTTATTGATTACAATTTCGATTCCACTGTACATACTATTAATGTAACTAATATAAATTTCAAGAGCGCTTTAAGGGAATAAGTTCTACAGGAATTCAATAGTAATTAGATTAGAAGTTGTACTTGGTAAACGGCTCTAAGACAGCGCACAAATACTGAATTTAGTTCTCTTTTGCATCTTCTTGTGCTTGAATATTTAAATCGACAAACCACTTAAAACCACTTTCGTGATGACAGACCCGATCGGCCTGTGACAATTCCATTAACTCTCCTGAGCGTACTTTGTGCTGGCCCCGGTCCATCGGGCAGGCCTTATTGTGACGACTTGTTGTTCAATCAAAGTGTTGCTGAGATAAGCCACATTGCTCAGCATTCTCGTGGTATTTCTTGAAAACAGTTCCTCACAAACTTTTCAAGTACCCCTGGCAGCTTTTCCGCCCTCTCAAGGCCTATCGGTTTCCTCCTGCCAGACTGTGCATGTTAAGCAATTTTGGCAGTACTGGACTAGGTTTTATTTTGCAGAATAGGCTAAAAGCTGCTTATCTTGAAGCAGGCCTTCTGCAGCGTTCCATTTGCCAGTGCTGATATGGCGGTTTCCACTCTTAACGACTTGCTCAGTGAACCGGTAAAAGAAGTTTTCCCAGTTAGCCTGGAGTTTTTTTTATTTTTACAGTTGTTTAGGGATTCTGGGTAGCTTGTGTGACGTTTTCTCCCCTGCGGGTTATTGCATATTTAAAAGGAACTGTAGTACAGATTTTACTGTAATGAGTTTTAAAAAAATTAACCTAAGAATGATTAATAAGGCTGAGATGGTGTTTATCTAATTTCAATGTCTGATTTGGTCTGCTACGCAATACCAATGTGTGTAAAATTGCTGTTTTAGAACATATAACTTGCTGATCCACTAGTTAAGAGATACAATAAGTAACCTATGGTTAGACATGAAGATGTGTCATGTGGTGAAGCAAGGCAACTCGATCCCTTCAACTGGAACAGCTCTTTGATGCCAAAAAAATTAGCTTTTGACATGCATGTTGGCCAATGCCAAATCTTTTACATTACTGTTGACATTGCTGCTTTATCTCATTGAGAAATTGCTAACGTTTAACGATCAATCTTTTCACCATTCCGCCATATGAACATGCCCCTTGGTCTTTTACTTATGCAACCCATAGTATGAGGAAATTTCATGATTTTACTTATTTCAACTGCTGTGTTGCTGTGTTAAAATCCCCCTCAACTCTTCCCTCAGGACACAAGCCTGAGTGTTAAACTGTGATTGCATCTCGCTGGAGTGCTGCCAAGACACTTGCCCCCTTGGGTCCACCAGATCAACTGAGTATACATTCTCTGGCATCCTATCAAACTTAAGTTCAGCTTAGTTTGCATAGCTTTTTGGACATGACTTCATGTGGACCATTAAAAATGCTCTACGATGGGCACCATTCACTTGCATTAGGTAGAGAAAAATCCTGGAATGTTTTTTCTCCAACACTTTATTTTTTTTTTTTTCATATACATGTTGGATGGCCTTTGGGTGAGTAAATATTGAGGAAATTTTCATTTTTGAGTGAACTATTCTTTTTAAGGAAGCACAAGTAATTCTGTTAGTTTCAGGTTCACTTGACCCCAAATGGATGTTTCTAGTTCATGTTCTTGAAAGTGTTTTTAAGATCTCTAGATTAAAGTTGGTTTATTATAACTTGATACTAGTGGCAGAATATATTTTGAAAAATATGTTGGTACTGTTTTTGAAGTTAATACTTTTATTTGGGAAGGGTGCATAAAATTTATCAAAAGTGACAGTAAAGTCATAATAAATGCTTTCTGTTCATTAAAGTGCGGCTGCACAATAAATCGTTTTTATTAAGATTTTAGCATCGTTATCGCGATATGCACTTCTGATAGTCACATCTTCTGATAGTCGTTTGTGATATTTGAATTCTCCGCTGTAATGCAATCTCATGCATACTACAGCGCACTCATAACAGTTTATTTTGTCTAGTGTGTAAAATTTCTAAATAAATTAAAAAATTAAAAAACATTTTGGTTATTAAACGGAGAATAAAGCATCATCAGTACTTTTGGGTGCTGGCACCGAATTTCAGACACCGTAAAGGTTTATCATTTGCAGGTGTTTTAAGTCCTGTCAGTTTGAACATTCAAGTGATTGAAGCCATTCAAGTGCAAAAAGATGCAAAAGTTAATTCATTTCGGACAGCGCGCAAACACAGAATTCCATTTTCTTCTGTCTTTATTTGTGCTTGAATGGACACAAACATGCAAATTAATGTTAAAATACCCTTCTCGCCGAGTATCCTCATAAACAGTCACATATGGCTTATGTGAACGTATACAATTAAAGGTGCCCTAGAATTAAAAATTGAATTTATCTTGGCATAGTTGAATAACAAGAGTTCAGTACATGGAAATGACATACAGTGATTCTCAGACTCCATTGTTTCCTCCTCCTTATATAAATCTCATTTGTTTAAAAGACCTCCGAAAAACAGGCGAATCTCAACATAACACCAACAGTCGGGGTGTACGCCCCCAATATTTGCATATGCCAGCCCATGTTCAAAGCATTAGACAAGGGCAGCCAGTATTAACGTCTGGATGTGTACAGCTGAATCATCAGACTAGGTAAACAAGCAAGAACAATAGTGAAAAATGGCAGATGGGGCAATAATAACTGACATGATACATGATATCATGATATTTTTAGTGATATTTGTAAACTGTCTTTCTAAATGTTTCGTTAGCATGTTGCTAATGTACTGTTAAATGTGGTTAAAGTTACCATTGTTTCTTACTGTATTCACGGAGACAAGAGAGCCGTCGCTATTTTCATTTTTAAACACTTGCAGTCTGTATAATTCATAAACACAACTTCATTCTTTATAAATCTCTCCAACAGTGTAGCATTAGCCGTTAGCCACGGAGCATAGCCTCAAACTCATTCAGAATCAAATATAAACATCCAAACAAATACAATACTCACATAATCCGATGTATGCATGCAGCATGCGTGACGAACACTTTGTAAAGATCCATTTTGAGGGTTATATTAGCTGTGTAAACTTTGTTTATGCTGTTAAAGGCAAGCGCGAGCTCCGTGGGCGGGGGAGCGCCAGATTTAAAGGGGCCGCAGCATGAATCGGCTCATATTTAATGATGCCCCAAAATAGGCAGTTAAAAAAATTAATTAAAAAAAATCTATGGGGTATTTTGAGCTGCAACTTCACAGACACATTCAGGGGACACCTTAGACTTATATTTCATCTTTTAAAAAAATGTTCGATGGCACCTTTAAGTAAATTAATATGTGTCATTGTATTGGATCTGTTCTTTTGTATTTATCTATGCTTCTTATTTGTTTATTTTCTATGCAGATTAATTCCCTGACAAAATAATCTCAATCATTCTAGAATGTTTAATTCTTTCCAAATAGAGCTATTCAGGTAATCTCAATGAAACTGGTTTCATATTGCAATATATATATCGCAGAAAAACAAAATATCGCTATGTCAGTTTTTTTCCAATATTGTGCAGCCCTACGTCAAAGAATCCTGAAAAAAGTATCACAGTTTCTACAAAAATATTAAGCAGCACAACTGTTTTCAGCATTGATACAAATCAGAAAAGTTTCTTGAGCACCAAATCAGCAGGATCTTTTTGAATGACCATGTGTCTTTTTATGTATTTTTGTGTATAAAAGAAAAATCTAGCTATTTATTTGACATTCTGGTGTTTCAATGAGTCCTCTCATCCCCTCTTTCTCCCTCACTCTCTTGACCATGGCAGAATGACAACATATGGGTGGTGAGACAGGTGTCTCAGCAAGCCCTGCCAATTGGAGAAAGTGTTTACTCTTCCAAATTGCTGACTGAGACTCGTGTTGAATCACTAGACTAGAGAGTGAGAAGAGAAGACTTAAGGGTGGTTGGAGGCATAGGAGGGCTTAGAGAGAATGTAAAGAGGAAGATAAGAAGAACATCAAATTCTGTAGAATTATTGCAAATTCTGTTTTTTTTTTTTTTCCCCATTTCTTTTTAAATGCAGCTTTTATAACGTTGTGTGCTGTTCAACATATTACTTGCAAGCTAAGTGGCTGCAGTTGTTTTACTTTTATGCTTTTAATGATGGATGACTCTTTCTCCCACATCGTTTTTGGCCATGCATCAACTTGATCTAATGATTTTTCTGCACACACCCATGAAGATCTTTCCTTGACACCTTTGCTTAAGAGCACTATATGAACTACTGTAATACTTGAAGGATTTTTTTAAGTGTGTTTGAAGACCAGTCACGGCCATAGGATGTCATTTAAAGAGGTAGAGATGTCTGTTGAGCTTTTAAAGTGCTTAAGCTTAAATCTATGCAGCTCACAAAGGATTCATGTTCTGATTAAAGTGTGCACTAAACGTGTCACTAAAACTAAAAAAGATGCTCCACAGTGCAACTGGCCATATGTTCCTGTCTTTTTTTCTGCTTTATGAAGCTCTGTGAAATTAGTCAGATGCCGTCTGAGTAAGCATGTACCCCATTGACATCCACAAACTCATGCCAAAATGTGCTCTAGCAGTCAATAATTTGGGGTCAGTAAGATTTATTTATTTATTTGTTAAATTTATAAGTTTAAGGAAGAATGCATTAATTTGTCAAAAGACTTCAATTTTAAATAGTTGAAATTTCTATTCATAAAAGAAGTAAAATTAGACAAATTAGACCAATCTACATGTTTGTGTAACTTACTTAAAATTGCATTATTACAGAAACTTCCTATGTTAATTCTTGACTAGATTTGAAAATGTTGTGAAATTACCATGGTTACTAAACAGGATAGGATATGATTCTTAGTTAGGATGTTCCTGTAATACAGGCCAGATCAGCATAATAGAATGATTTATGAAGGATCATGTGACTGAAGACTGGATTGGCTGCTGAAAAGTCAGCTTTGCCATTACAGATATAGAAAACAGCGATTTTAAATATTAATAATATTTCACAATATTACTGTTGTGTTTTGACACCCAAATAACCACATAAATGCAGCCTTGGTGAAAATAAGGGACTTTTCAAAAACATAAAAAGTCTCACAGACCCCCAAAACTTTTGAATGATAAATGTTTCAAAATGTAAGAATAATGCACTAGTTAACAAATGTCTTCTCTGAGTAAATGGAACTGTTTTTCTCATGTGGATGTTGCATTTGCATTGTACAACAGCATGCATACTCATTTCTTCAGGGTTTTTCCTACATGACTTACTCGAGCTTTATTTAAATGGACCACACAAGGGTTGGTTAACTACCTCAAGACACAATACAAGACACAATACACAACGCAATACACAAGTCACTGTGAAACACATCACAATATCATAATTGGATCACAATTAAAAGTGCACCAAACATGAGGGAGAATGAACATGCGGAAGCAGTTTCAGTCTCTTGGTTTACTCCAGCAATATCAGAATAAGAAGTTATGCATTTTTTAATGTGCTTCTTCATTAATATAACCATAGAACATTTAGGAGAACACATGAATGGATAAATAAAACATACCGATGCAAGGACCTGTACTCTGAACAAAAAAATCTGGGGGAGAAAGAAATCTTTTTCTGTTGATTAAATTACTGTACGGCAAGGCCCACATGGAATCTTTATGCTCAAAACTCAGCACATATTTCTGCAGAATCAGAATGCCTGCTATTCATAATATTCTATTGTAATTCTCTTTATTTGGGGATTAATCAATCTTCCATAAATCGCCTTCAGATGATTTAAAATGCTGCTGCCAGAGCCCTGACAGGAGTTCGCAAACGGGAACATATAACTCCTGTCCTTCAGTCACTCCATTGGTTACCTGTGCGGTATAGGATACATTTTAAAGTACTGGTATTAGTTTTTAAGTCACTAAATGGGTCAGCACCACCTTACCTTTCAAATCTGTTGACAATCCATCAGCCTACACGTGCTCTCAGGTCTGCCAACTTGAGGCTCTTAGTGGCTCCTAGATCGAGGCTCAAGACCAGGGGAGATCGAGCCTTTTCAATAGCGGCACCAAAACTCTGGAACAGTTTGCCCACTGATATTAGAACTGCTTCTACTCTGTCCATTTTTAAATCCAAGTTAAAAACTTTTTTATTTGAGTTGTCTTATACTATATGACGGATGATGATGTTGTCCTGTTTCGATGTTGTGTCATTTATGCTGCGATTTTGTCGTTTTTTATATTGTACAGCACATTGGTCAACGGCAGTTGTGTTTAATTGTGCTTTATAAATAAATTGAAATTGAAATTCTACTAATTCAGTCTTTTGCATATTTTTTTTTATGAATATTTTGGCAAATTGGATTAGATATTCAGATACCAGTAAGATTGCAGTACTTTCAGTTTTAACAAATTTTACCTGCAGATTTCAACAAATGTGAAAAAGTATGCAAATTCCATCTGTACTTGCATATAATCTACCTTTCATTTAGCTTACCATTAATATCTATAAATGTGTCTCCTCACACTTTGTTTTTTTTTTTCATTCAGGTTCTCTACAAACCAGGAGAGAAGTCAGTGAGTCATGGAGGACTGTGGTAGCCTCATAGAGTTTGATGTACCTGAGTTCAGCAACACCGTCCTGAACCAGCTTAATGAGCTCCGTCTCCAGGGCAAGCTGTGCGACATCATTGTGCACATTCAGGGCCAGCCGTTCCGAGCCCACAAGGCTGTTTTGGCTGCCAGTTCACCATACTTCCGCGATCATTCAGCACTAGGCACAATGAGTGGCCTCTCTATCTCCGTAATCAAGAGCCCTGAGGTGTTCGAGCAGCTGTTGGCCTTCTGCTACACTGGTCGCATGGCATTGCGCCTACGTGATGTCATCAGTTTTCTCACGGCTGCCAGCTTCCTCCAAATGCAGGCTGTGATTGACAAATGCACACAGATTCTTGAGGGTATTCACTCCAAAATCAGCATCCCAGTGCCTGGTGGGACTGATCCAGATGATGATTGCACCACCTTAAGGTCTGGACCCAACGGTGTGAAAGACGCTGGAATCTTTGTAAACCCCACCCAGATTTCGCCACCCTACTATCCCCGCCAGAATCATTGCGCGGAAGGGCGGAGCTCAGGTAAGGGGATGGCGGAGGAGGGTCAGTCAGACCGAGGGAGCAGCGACGGAATATCTGAGCAGGAGGTGTCCATGGAGGTTGAGTCGGAACAGATAGAACTCATTGGGAAGGATGGGCAGGTGACTGATGTCCATATCAAGCTGGAGAAAACCGACCGGCCCAGCTACTCCGATAGCTCGTCGGCAGGTGACGACGGCTACCACACAGAGCTAGTGGATGGTGAACAGGTATTGGCTGTCACCGTGGGATCGTACGGGCCTGTGCTTTCGTCTGCCAGATACACTTACTCGGCACTACCTTCCTCCTGTTTCGTCAGCCTGAGTTCCTCTAGCCCATCTCGTTCCTTGCTCAGCAGTGTCCGGGGTGGTCGTGCCCGACCAAAACGTCCCATGCCTCTTCCAGCCGATCTAATAACTCAGCTCAAGCCTGGTGCCGACGAAGGAGATCCACCTGCGACGGCAACTACCTACGAAAACGACGTAAGGGAGCGATGTTTCCGCGGACAGTGGTACCCCTACAACGAGCGCCTCATCTGCATCTACTGCGGCAAGTCCTTCAATCAAAAGGGCAGCCTGGACCGTCACATGCGTCTGCACATGGGCATCACGCCCTTCGTCTGCAAGTTCTGCGGCAAGAAGTACACCCGCAAAGATCAGCTGGAGTACCACATCCGCGGCCACACGGACAACAAACCCTTCCACTGCCAGATCTGCGGCAAATGCTTTCCCTTCCAAGGCACACTCAACCAGCACTTGCGCAAGAAGCACATGATCTCTGGCACAGAAGTTAATAATCACACTGACTTGCTGGGTGAGGCACCAGATGGCCAGAGAGGGGAGCAAGAGGATACCTCAGAGGGCGAAGTAGCCTGCGGAGCAGCGTACCCTGATGATTTGTCGACAAAAACCCCCAGTGAAGAGAGTGGCAAGTGTAGTCCGGAAGAAACTCCTGCGTCCAAACCCCTGCGTGGATATTAAGTATATTAAATTACTTGGTTGTTTGTCCTACTTATCTAATAAGGAAGCTTAAAGGGTTACTCTTTTCATGATTAAGCCCAGCTGTTTTTAAAGAACGACAAGAAATAACCTGCCTTGCGCATTTTCTACTCGTCCATTTTTGTGGAAGTTCTACACAGGACTAAGACAGAGAGAAAGAGTTTTTAAGGAGTTTTTTTTCAAAGGGAAGGAGTCCTATAATCGGGGAATTAAATAATCGGGGAGGTGGTCTCTGTAATCAAGGCCTCCTAAGAGTTTTATCACATTTTTATATATCTATATATATATTTCCATGTTTTTCAACATATTTACAGAGTAATATAGGCATGTTGCAATAATGAATAATGTGAAAGCTCAGATGAGATGCTTGTCATATCACGCTTTTTACCTGACCTGTTTTTGCACATGTGGCCTGTATTGGGTCACTCACTCACGAGGAATGGTTTATCTGCCAGTGCAAGGCTCTTTGTGACACATTCATTCGATACCTCATCACACAACCTCAACATACTCATAATGGACAGTATTTGTAGCTTGTCATCAACTCCAGCCAGGTTTTACCTCATAGCAAAGAACCTGAACGGAGGGGAAGAAGCTTCTCTCAATAAAGTCACGGTTGTTTTGTTTTCAAAGGTTTGGAATGCCGAGGCAAAACCCTTGAACAAAACTTCTCCACTTTATACTTCAGTGAAATATTCCTTAGTGATTGTATGAATTCTGGATTAATCTTGTTCAGTTTTCTCTAGCAGCCATGTTATGTATGTCTATGAGAAAATTGCTAGTACAAGGTGTACCTGTGGTGTATTTTCAGGATCAAGGATCTACTACAAAATATGATGCTGTTTTCCTCCACTTTTCATTATTATAATGCCATATTTTTCCTAGAATCACAGTCTGTCGTTTTGCACTCTTTCTGTAACATCCATTTGGTTTCAGTTATAATACTTTACTTTTTTTTGCTTTTGTGCCAAGCTTTCTTTCTTTCTTTCTTTCTTTCTTTCTTTCTTTCTTTCTTTCTTTCTTTCTAGACACCGATGAGAAGGGTGTGCCTTTGTTATAAATTAATATATTTGTAAATGCATTTCTGAAAGGGGTTCATTGCAAGATATGAAAATTGCCTTAGGGCCATACTATCATGGGACGAAGGGGGGAAAAAAATTCTTGGTGAAATATTTATAGCATTAATGTCCACACTTGATCAGTGGTTAAAATTTCGAACGGCTTTACTTGTGTTTCGCTGGCTCGAAAGAGCTTTAGTTTTTTCTGTAACTTGTGGAACAGACAGCTGTGATGATAAAATCTCTCTTAGGCTTCTCACACTTAATGCATCTGTTGATGTACTGACCAAAACGTATGTTGTTTCAATACAGAAATTAATAATTGAAGAAGATTCACTTACTGCCAGTATGCTTTTGTTAATGTTAAATAGTATGAAGGTGTATTGGTTATGCTGGAGGTATAGTGTTGGGTTTCATACTACAAAAGCGCAGTAATAAGATAAACCTGCATTGTCAGTACCACTGTTCTGGGCACTATTATGTGTCAAATATTGTGAAGAGAGAGCCCTGGACAATATCTCATCCTATCCATTTTCACTGTTATGCAACTGGTGCAAAACGTCATACCTCACTTTTTTTTTCTTTTCTTTTTTTTTCTTTTTTTCTCCTTTTTTTTGACCTGTGATTGAATAAGGCTCCTTGTTGTATCACATGCCAATTTTAGATACCTTTTGTTATTTCTTATCACCACACTGTCTTATTAATTCTAACAGATAAGCGGCTGCATACAATGCAAAACAAGTAAAACAGTGTTTCATCGTGAGCAATACACTAGACTCATATTTTGTAGTCATCACTACAGTCAAGCATCTGCCTCCCTGACTGCAATATATTTGATTTATAGCTGTGGATGCTCAGACAGATTAAAACATGCCTCGTTCTCTTAAGATTCAAGTGCTTTCAAGTTGGCTTGACATACCATTTGGATATTTACTTTACCACACCCTCTATAAGTTTACTTTAACAACCACCAAGGATACTTCATGTAAGCAGCATACCCTTTTGTTCAGAGACTCTGCGGTATTATCCTTCCAGACAACTCCTTAATTATGTGAACCACCACCAGTATCACGCCTTCGGTAGAACTTGTTTCTCAAAGTAAAAGTTAAACTACTCAGTGACTTACATTTATGGTGCTTTTCTGTTTTCAGTTTCTGTAGTGTTGCAGTCACTTTCTTTAGTGGTGTTTACTCAACTTTTTTTTTGTTTTTGTTTTTTAATCTCCATTTATATCACTTTCTCAGCTAAAGTATTTTCAGATTTCAAATTCAACTTCAGCACTGAGGGAAAAGTAGATTGAAAGGAAGGAAACTTCTGCCATTTTTCTCTCTGTTTAAAATCAATGCTCAAAATTCATTTTTTAGAATACTGGACTATTTATAATGTGCCATTAAAATCTCTTCATGTGCTTGTATAACTGGCAGATGAGTGAGATTGAACCTTATACCTTTGTTTTACCGGCTCTGAGCTTTGAATCAATGGCAGTTTTGAGCCAAATGTGAAAACTCTATTACAGTTACCAAGAGCCAAAACGCTCAATGCCGTACTACTGACAGAGCATGTTTGGTGTCATTCTGTGACATGAGATGCCATGTATGTCATTTGAAGCATTGTAAGCCTGACTGCTTTGTTCGCTGAATATGTTTAGATTTGCTCTGTTCCTATATCATAATGTACCCGTTCATCTTAGATGACTTTGGCCACTAACCAAAGAGCAAACCAAAAATTGTAAAGGGTTTGTGTAGTATGTTGCACAGCGGACAAGTGAGAGACCAAAACCAAGCCCTGGAACAAATGAATCTGTTTTAGAGGTGTCAGCAGATCTTTTACGTCTCATTTCCCAGCGTCATGCTGTCATTTATCACACACACTGGCGTTGAGCAGAACTGTTTCATTGAGCTAATGTTTTACAATGAACGAAGCTACAAGCATTAGCTTTGGAAGAACAGACTTTGGATGTTGTTTTGTGGTCTTTAAAGAAGGGATGGTACAAACAAATGTTTTGTCGAGGAAGTTGATTGAACTGGTGCCTTGCTGTGAAACATATAGGCTACGCTACCATGCTACCATTTGGGGTCAGTGAGATTTTTTTTTTTTTTTTTGAAAGAAATTGTTTGAAAGAAAGTCACCATTTCCATAATTTAAGCAGCACAACTGTTTTCAACATTCATAATACTAGGAAATGTTTCTTTAGCACCATTAGCATATTAGAATGATTTCTGAAGGATAAATATAATTTTACAATATACAAAAATTGAAACATTTAAATTGTAATAATATTCACAATATTCCTGTTTTTACAGTATTTTTGATCAAATAAGCCTTGGTGAACAAAAGAGACTTCTTTCAAAATTTCACATTAAAAAAAAAGGGAAAAAAATCATACCGACCCCAGACTTTTGAATGGTAGTGTATGTGAATCACTTACCCCGCAGGTCATTTTATTTTTTGTTGCCGCGCAAGATTATGGGAATGAGATGAGGGGTTCCTTCAAAGAAGGTGGAAATGTTTGTTATGTTTGGATGTATCAATGTATCTGGTCTTTTGTATAAATATTGAACTAATAGTTGTATGCAAAAGCAATATGCCTGTTAGATCATAATCGAGACCTGCAGTAAGTTTCTGTATCCTTTTTTTTTGTTTGTTTCTATGGGGGGGAACATCCCATTTGTTGGGGACTGATATGCATTGAAGCAACAGAGATTTTTCGCATCAGAGTCATTATGTAGTTTTCAACTGAAAGTTGAATATGCTGAAATAATAAAATGGGACAATCAAACAGCTTCAAAATATAGAAGCTTCCTCTTAAAATAAGTTTAAAAAAAATAAAAATCATATTCTCGTCAGTTGATTTTTTTTTCGCTTGGCTATAATCTCATCAGAATGATGATGCTTTCAGGTTAGCAGATCGCTGTATTATGTATA
Organism: Megalobrama amblycephala; assembly: GCF_018812025.1. Taxonomy (NCBI): domain Eukaryota; kingdom Metazoa; phylum Chordata; class Actinopteri; order Cypriniformes; family Xenocyprididae; genus Megalobrama; species Megalobrama amblycephala. Next base: position 26,128,578 of record NC_063055.1, on the reverse strand, counting down.
TTGTTTGGTCTAGAGGGGGGAAATATGCATGCCGGCCCACTTATTGTTCAAGTAGAATTGCATGGTGACCTCCGCGTTGTAATACGAAACTACAGATGACCTTTTGTTTTTGTCTTAAGACTTGAAAGTGATTTTCATTAATAGCTATATCTCTTTTGTGATATTTCACCTGGCATGCACTTAATGACTTTTTTTTAAATAATAATAAATAAATGTATTCCATAAGGGATTAATTGACCATATAAAACTCCCAACTTGTGGGACTCATAAGGCCTCAAATATTTTATCGCTTGGGATACGTTTCCCCTTTAATGGTGCTTTACGAATGGTCAGGTTTCTTTTCAGTTTTTATAATGTGTACGCAAAAAGATGATGTTAAATCGGTGATATGGGGTTAACATAGTCATGTAAAGGATTTAATGAACTGTACTAATAGAGTCATACTCCGCCAACTGACCTAGATACTCATGGTCCATATTCACTCGCTTTGTTCACATAAAACCAGTTCAGTTTGTGCCATGCACGATCATCAAAAAAAAAGAAGTGTTTACAGGGAAGGCTGTTGGACTACTTTTTGATTGTGCAGCTCGTCCTTTTTAACTGTTGAAAACTGTTGACTTACTTCAGGTAGTTTATGAACACTGAGCTAAACCTAGAGATATTGAAGAAAAGGAAATCTTGAAGTCTTCCATTGGTTCTCCACTTCCAACATGTCTCCACTGTGTAATATGCAAAAGCAATAACCTTTGTAAAAGCATTTTTTTTTTTTTTCTTTGGTGTCTTTCTGCCTCTCAGATTGCAGGAGGATCGTGTCTCAAAATGAATGCTTTCAGGATGTCAGGGAGCTGAGGTCATTCATGACAAGGAGAGGATTTTTATATATATGTATAACCTACATTCTTTTATGTGAAAACTTGGACAGGTTGGGCAAATATGCTTCTACAGTGCGGCTTGTTTCGGCGGTTACAACAGTACATGTTCTGTTTGTACTTCGCTTACCTGTTGCCTCAATGTCACTGGTAAAATGTCACTTCTTTTTCTTTTTCTTTTAAATCCGTGTCAAAATACGAAATCTTTGAGATTTGTAACCTGCCGCTATGGTGTGCGTTAAAGATCTTCTTTCTTCATGTGTCGAGAAACGGCCAATCCAATACGACCAATTCGTACGTATTTTACGAGGTGGCTGAATTCATACGATTTGTCTGAACCCCAGTGACGGGTAGGTTTAGGGGTAGGTCATTCATACGAATTTGGCAACTCGTAAAATACGTACGATTTAGCAAACAACGTATGAATTCGTACAAATTAGCCACTTCATAAAATACGTACGAATTGCCGTGAGATCGGGTTGGCCAATCAGAGGACTTCAGCAAATTTGTTAAAGGGTTAGTTCACCCAAAAATAATGTCATTTATTACTCACCCTCATGTCGTTTTACACCTGTAAGATCGTTAATCTTCGGAACACAAATTAAGATATTTTAGTTGAAATCCGATGGCTCAGTGAAGCCTCCATACGGAGCAATGACATTTCCTCTCTCAAGATCCATAAAGGTACTAAAAACATATTTAAATCAGTTCATGTGAGTACAGTGGTTCAGTATTATAAAGCGATGAGAATATTTTTGGAGCACCAAAAAACAAAACAAAATAACGACTTATTTAGTGATGGCTGATTTCAAAACACTGCTTCAGGAAGATTCGGAGCACAAATGAATCAGTGTATCTAATCTGCTGTTCGGAGCGCCAAAGTCACGTTATTTCAGCCGCTGGCAGTTTGACGAGATCTGAATCATGATTCGATACACTGATTCATTATGCACCGATGCTTCCTGAAGCAGTGTTTTGAAATCGGCCATCACTAAAGTCGTTATTTTATTTTTTTGGCACACCAAAATATTCTCGTCGCTTTATAATATTAATATTGGACCACTGTACTCACATGAACTGATTTAAATATGTTTTTAGTACCTTTATGGATCTTGAGAGAGGAAATGTCATTGCTCCCTATGCAGGCCTCACGAAGCCATTGGATTTCAACTAAAATATCTCAATTTGTGTTCCGAAGATTAACGAAGGTCTTACGGGTGTGGAACGACATGAGGCTGAGTAATAAATAACATTATTTTCATTTTTGGGTGAACTAACCCTTTCAAACTCTAGTTCTCTCATGTATTCGGGACATTGCAAAAAGTAAAAAGTAGAACTCAGGGTAATAGTATTCAGAAAATGCCATTTTGGATGCGCAGTGGTCTGTGTGTGTCCAAAACTAAGCTTGCACTTTTACTTCAGGTGGGGAAACAATTCCTCAGTCATTGGTTCCCAAAACAGTCTGCCTCACAGGTGTGGTAAGATGCACCTAAATGTTTCCGTTCTTGCTCTTTACGAATGCATGGGAGTTTCACCGCTGAGGAAAGCAGATCTTTAGCTCTCATCGTATCAGTAGCACTCTGTCCAACTTTCTGTTATCCACTATATGTACAACCTCACAACCCAACTGTGAACCTCAGAACTCTACTGTTTTATACAACTATGAAGTACATGAAGCTAGATGACGCCGATGCTGTAACAATTAACTCGCCATTTATGAATTTTATTTTATAGCATGAAATATAAAGTTATATTTATTCAAATGATATATTTTACTCATAATCATTCTGTGCTGCTTTTTATTTTCGTTCTTAAAGCTTGTATATTGCTTTTTTATGATACAAAGAAATGTCAATAGATAAATGCATTTGTTTGTACAATAAAGATGCTGATTTGGCAAAATGTCTGGACATCCTTGCTTTGCTCATTCTAGTAAAATATGCATTGCAGTGTGTGTTTGTGCATTAATGTTGATGTCCACTAGATGGAGCATGGAATAATATGGGGGGGGGGGGGGGGGGGGGGTGATTCTGTACATTTTAATAATTTAGTCCAAAGTTTAATCTTTTTATGTTTTAATTTATTAATGTATGTGTTTTGCGAATAAATAATAATCAACATTTTTCAAAAGACCTGTGCAAATATCTCTAAATATATCACTCAAAATTCGTATGATGGAACTGTAATCAAATTATATTTGATTATTGTCCCTGAGGGGACATTTGTCATAGACTCCATGGGTTAAACTGATCTAGATGAAGGATCAGATGGACTACCAGCTGGTGGGGACAACATTGACCTGGGTAGACCTTGATCAATCTGGTTAGAGCTGACAAACCAGCTGCCATGTCCCAAAATTCAGACTGACCATCATAAGCTGCTTTGATGTTATTTTTAAAGCAGGGAGATCTAATTCAAAGTCGAATCATGTTTTTTATACATGAAAAATGTCACACTTTACCTGAAATAAACATAAATAAAAAGTTCAAATGAAAAGCAGTGCATATTAGCCTATATTTAAATGTGTAGCCTATCATTATCGCATTTTTTACATTGAGGGTTGTGCCTGAACCTACAATAAGTGTCTTTTTATGATAGCAGTAACTGTAAAGTGACTATTGTAGGGTAATCATAATAGACTAATAATTAGTCTGTGCTTTTTTTTATTTTCATTTTTAGTTTAGTGAATGTAAGTTTTCCTTTAAAAAGCATTATTTTGTTTTTAGATTGTAGTGTCAAAATGTTAGAATGTAGACCTCAAGTAATTTGACCACGTTTTTTTGCACATAATGTAACATAGACTACAAGGTTACATTCATGTTTGTTTTCATAGCCTTCAATATGAAACATTGTTTGTAGGAAAATATTGGGCAGGATGTGAAATATATATATATATATATATATATATATATATATATGTGTGTGTGTGTGTGTATATGTATGTATATATATATATATATAAATATACAGTACAGTCCAAAAGTTTGGAACCACTAAGATTTTTAATGTTTTTAAAAGAAGTTTTGTCTGCTCACCAAGGCTACATTTATTTAATTAAAAATACAGTAAAAAACAGTAATATTGTGAAATATTATTACAATTTAAAATAACTGTGTACTATTTAAATATATTTGACAAAGTAATTTATTCCTGTGATGCAAAGCTGAATTTTCAGCATCATTACTCCAGTCTTCAGTGTCACATGATCCTTCAGAAATCATTCTAATATGCTGGTTTGCTGCTCAAGAAACATTTAATGTGTACAATTGTACAAAATATTTTAATAATATTTGTAATAATATTAATAATATTGTAATAATATTTCACAATATTACTGTTTTTTTACTGTATTTTTAATTAAATAAATGTAGCCTTGGTGAGCAGACGAAACTTCTTTTAAAAACATTAAAAATCTTAGTGGTTCCAAACTTTTGGACTGTACTGTATATATATTTAAATTAAATACAGATTTTTTTTTTTTTTTTTTTTTTTTTTTTTTTAGTTCAAATAGAAAAATGTACAAAATAGTGAGATTATACATCGCCATTCAGCCCAAAAATAGAGATATGATTTTTTTGGCCATATCGCCCAGCCCTATGGCATGCTTTGAATATTGAATATTCCATGTTTTAGATAAGCAGTAGTGATACATTATATCACATTATTTAACAATAAGCCTATTCTGTATATATTCTCTCTCTCTCTATATATAATAAAGTTGCAAGGCTTATATGCTAGGCGCAGTAATAGCATATAAAACGTCTAAAAATAGCAACAATATCTCTATTTCTTCAAGTGAACAATAAAATAAAAAAATGTCACCCTGAACCCCTTTCCAGTCCACACATATTTCCAACGCAGAGTACACAAAACAAAGAGACATATGTTTTGACCTAATTAATGATTGGTTCGTCAATTATAGGAGGCGGACCCTGGCCTGGCGCCACACGATTGGTCAAATCTTCTGTCTATCAAACGCAGCACTTCCTGATGTCTATGCCCAGCTGTTGGCAAATGACCCGCATCTCCACCATCCGGCAGCATCGTGTCTACACAGGACAGCCTCAGTGTTTGTCATCATACCTGCTCAAAACACGCTGCTTGCCATGACGACGTCAACGTATGGAGTAGAATAACTGAAATAGGCTTAGATAGTCCAGTGGATGAGAGTGAATCCTTTCAAATTGGATTTTTGTGTCCTTAAGGTCGTGCTGCAGTACAGAAACATAAGCTTTGCGTTGAGCGGCGCGTGCATCTCAACTGCGGACGAAGACAGTGGCGTATTTTCATTGACAGGTGAGTTGTACTGTACGTGCCGTTGACATCTGAATCTGTACAGAAGATGAAGCCCAAATGAAAACAGCAGCAGCAGCAGCAGGGATGGCGTTGCGTCACGGGGGGTCGTCTGCCTCACCCCAGCTGGGTACCACACTGTCAGTATGATGCATGACGCCATTACATCTAAAACAACTTGCTTATGCAGGATGCTCGGTATTTCTTTCAGATGTTTTGATTCCATTTTGCTGAAAAGATTCTGTTCTATTTGATGTCTTATGCAAACTGGAGGATGGAGATTTTTGTGGTGGATCAATATTCAGAATTATGTTCTGCCATTTGTACCTGCTCTGTGATATTTTTAAAACAACCATTATAATGAAATAGAGGTTACTTTCCTTTGAGAAAAAAATGAGAATCATGACAATACAGTAACTGTCATTATGAACCAACCGATCTACTGTGTTTGTTTATGTGGCTGATGCTTTGACCCAGAGAGACTACCTTGACTTTGGAAAGCACCTGTGTTTACATTAGTTGTACTTTCACTTTGCCATTATGGAAAGTGCTGTGAGTCCAATGTACATATTGTAATTGTAGATGTAGGCTATGTAAGTTTTATAAATATTTAGGATTATAGTAATTTGTGATGAGTGATTAGCCTCAATATAGTAACTTATTATATATATATATATATATATATATATATACAGTGCCTTCCACAAATATTGGCACCCTTAGTAAATATGAGCAAGGGTGGCTGTGAAAATAAATCTGCATTGTTTATCCTTTTGATCTTTCATTAAAAAAAATCACAAAATTCTAACCTTTCATTTAAGTAAAACAATTGAAAGTGAGGGGAAACTCAAATTATGAAATAAATGTTTTTCTCTAGTTTACATTGGCCGCAATTATTGGCACCCAATTATTGCAACGTCTCTTTCCCAAGATAACAGCTCTGAGTCTTCACCTATAATGCCTAATGAGTTTGGAGAACACCTGACAAGAGATCAGAGACCATTCCTTCATACAGAATCTCTCCAGATCAAATTCCAGCTCCATGTTGGTGCTTCTTCTCTTCAGTTCATTCCACTCATTTTCTTTAGGGTTCAGGTCAGGGGACTGGGATGGCCATTGCAGAAGCTTCATTTTGTGCTCAGTGACACATTTTTGTGTTGGTTTTGATGTTTGTTTTGGATCATTGTCCTGATGGAAGATCCAACCACGGCCCATTATTGGATTTCTAGCAGAAGCTGTCAGGTTTTGTTTTTTTTATCTGTTGGTATTTGATAGAATCCATGATACCATGTATCTGAGCAAGATGTCCAGGACCTCCAGCAGAAAAATAGGCCCACAACATGATCCAGTATATTTAACCATGGGCATGGGGTACTTTTTATCCCTGTTTGCACCAAATCCATCTGGTGAGTTTGCTGCTAAAAAGCTCTTTTTTTAGTTTCATCTGACCATAGAAGCCGGTCCCGTTTGAAGTTCCAGTCGCCTGACAACTGAATATGTTGGAGTTTGTTTCTGGATGAGCGAGGAGGATTTTTCCTGAAACCCTCCTGAACAACTTTTGGTGATGTAGGTGCTGTTTGATGATTTTTTTTATGCTTTCTGAGATTCATGACTCAACTAATCTCTGCAATTCTCCAGCTGTGATCCTTGGAGAGTCTTTGGCCACTCAACCTTTCCTCCTCACCGTGCATTTGGACGATATACATATGTCCTCTTCCAGGCAGATTTGGTTGGAACTTCTTAATTATTGCCCTGATAGTGGAAATGGGGATTTTCATTGTGTTAGCTTTTTTCTCATAGCCATTTTCTATTTTGTGAAGCTCAACAATCTTTTGCTGCACATCAGAACTATATTCTTTGGTTTTACTCATCGTGATGAATAATTAGGGGAATTTGGCATTTGTGTTTCCTCATGTTTATATTCCTGTGGAACAGGAAGTCATGGCTGGACAATTTCATGTTCATGATCACCCTAGTGTGCTAAAACATGTAAATATGAATGGGAATATACTTCAGAGATATTTTACTCATAAGAATTTCTAGGGGTGCCAATAATTGTGGCCAACGTGAACTAGAGAAAAACATTTATTTCATAATGTGATTTTCCCCCCACTTTCAATTGTATTACTTAAATGAAAGGTTAGAATTTTGTGAATTTTTTGAATGAAAGATCAAAAGCATAAATAATGCAGATTTATTTTCATAGCCGGCTTTGCTCATATTTACTAAGGGTGCCAATATTTGTGGAGGACACTGATATATATATATATATATATATATATATATATATATATATATATATATAATAATCCAATTTAAGTTATATTTGTTAAACTCAAATTAGTTTGCTTCCTGGGAATTCTTTATCTGGTGATTTGTTTGAATTGAAGGTGCAGTGAAAGGACCCAGACGTTGTTGTTTGTCATTGTAAACTAGATTGTAAACACACACATACACACACATACACGGACACACACACACACACACACACACACACACACACACACACACACACACACACACACCGGCCCACTTTCCAAAAGAGGGCGGAGCTTTAACAGCTCATGCTTGTGGCGCTTCGGTTGCTCAACAACAACAAAGCTGGAGAATCTCACGCAGCCAAAATGACAATATCAGTAACGGTGTTCAGCCTTACATTGTTCAAACCGGAGTCGGACACTGATGGAGAGACTCAGGAAGAAGTTAACTTCTAGAATACATCTGGACATTTCTGAATGGTTAGTGGATAAATTTATGTAGTTGCTGTGGAGTTGATTCAACTGATCGACTAGCATGTGCCGTCATGTTAATTTTTTGTGCTAATCCAGTGTTGAATTGTGAAGCTGTCCAGTGTAAAATGATACCATGGCAAGCAACAACTCTCTACTACAACAACTCTTCTCTAAAGCAGCCCAACTTGGCCTCGCCCCCTTTGTTGCGCATTCTTGGGGGCAGAGTTTATGTAAATTTTAGGGTTAGTGATGTCGCTAACCCACGAAGAAGCTTGTTGTAGTCCCTACCAACCTTTTATTGTAGTCCTTAAACAGCAAATTATTTAAAAGAAAATATCTCCCTTTGCATTGCAGATGTTGTTTATGCTCAAACAGCAACATTACACACTAATTAAAGTTAAAAAAGTGAAATCATAATCAACCACCCATTTAACAACATGTTAAACAACAACATGTTATCTTTTTAACAAATAGTGGTGTGACTGTGTCGTGTAATTTACCAGTGAAGTTTATTTAGCTCAGCTATCTCAAATCAATATATACCCTAGTAGATGTTCTTTCTTGTACTCCTCATTATGTTTCTTCATTTGCTGTGTATTGCTCCCGTATTAAATGTTTGGAGTTGATGGCAAACCTTCAAGTCTGTGCTAGTGAAGCCAGAGAATCTGCTATTCTGTATTGTGTTGTTTTGTTGTTTGTTACGCCTCCATGAAATCTGCTGTCTACTGCAAGTGCTGATGAGAAAATCTGTTATTGTTTCAGAAGCAACCCATGTTTTCTGTTTGTTTTAGCCCTTCGAGTTTTTGTGTAGCTTGACTGGTAGAGCACGACACTAGTATTGACAAGGTCATGGGTTCAATTCCCTGGGAACACTGAAACTGATCAAATGTATACCTTGAATGCACTTTAAGTCACTTTAGATAAAAGCCCCTGTCACATGAAATAAATGTATTATATTGTTGAGAGATTCATACTTTTGTTACTAGAAGAAGAGAGATGTACAATACTGCAGGTCCTCTGGAGTCAGGGACAAGAAACATTGCCAATGTTGAACATGTCGGACATCCAACGTGGCAGATTGTTGCCTGCAGACTGCTCTGCCCTCATGTGTATAATATAAAATATGAACACATTAGAGCTCTTTCTGTTGCCATAGAAACTATAGATGTCTCAGCAGCAGGTACTTCAGCTGAATCTGTCTCTTAGATGAAACAGGGTAAAATCACACCTGTGAGTCTTTAGGAAACAATATTGTTTCCAAGAACAATTTCAGTTGTTTTAATATTTTTTTTTCTAAGATGATTATTTCAGCTATTTTGAGTAGCTTTTTTATGTGTTTTAGTGACCTAATACAGAAGAATGCAGTTGATGAAGTTGAAAAGACCTTACAGCCATCATCTGACGCATGGTTATTTGTTTGTATCGCAATTATTTGATAATGAAATAATTGTACAGTTTAAATTTCAATCACATTTGCTATCCAAATAAGTGAAATTTAAATCTAATGCACAATATTGTGTCTCCTTTTCCGGTGTGGTAGGAAGAAGCAGAAGAGTCATAATTATATTTTACTATATTATATTAGAATTATATTGTAATTATTTGTATGGCAGTCATCCATACAGAATTCAGGCTTGTGACAAGCCTAGCTATATATTAATATTAGTTATTGCAATAACAGTGAATACTTCTATTTATTATTAATCTTGGTTAATATTGTATACTAATAAATTTTTCAAGTTGTATAAATTGACATTATGAATAAACACAATTTAACCATGAACAATAGTGTATTTATGAATTACAGTAACATATATTATATTATATTATATTATATTATATTATATTATATATGAAGTTTATTATATAGATCAATATATATAATCTCACACACACACACACACACACACACACACATATATATGTACATATACATATAGATATATACATATCTACCTGTTATATATATATATATATATATATATATATATATATATATATATATATATATATATATATATATACATAACAGGTAGATATGTATAGATATAGATTTATTATATAGATGTAAAAAAAAATGTTGGCCTGGTCATTATAAGATCACTGTGGTAACCCTTTACAATATTTAAGTAAGTTAGTATAACTTACTTAAAATTATGTTTTTGCCAATTTTATTGTTTAGAAAGTAAAAACAAGACAGAGAATTTATGAATAGATGTCCACATGACCACTACAGGCTTCAACAATAGTTTGTAATGATCTTGCCTTTGGTTTTAAGCCTAGTTCTTTGCACAGTCGGTCCATCTTTTCCAGCTCACTGCTTATGCTGAGCACATCAGCATTCATCATCAAAAATGCAGAAGGAGTTTCAGTGGGAATTCTGTAGTTTCTCTCCACCACCAGTGAGAAGCCACCAGGCAGAGAGTACTTCACTGTGCTGGTCCTGGTCCAGCTTTCATACATCTGGATCTGGGCCATTTTCAAGAAGTTCTTCATGGTCATGCTTTGAATTTTATTGTGGGTCAGAGGGAGTTGGAGACACTTTGAGAGATGCAACATGATGGCGTGCGGGTCACTTAGTTCTGTGTATGTTGGAGACGTATCCGAGGATGTTCTCTGAACTTGGCGTTTGCACATTTTCTTTTCAGGATGCTCATTGCTTGATGTTTCTATTAAGCCTGCACCTATTGCTGATCTTTCTTCAGGTGATGAAATGAGTATTTTGCTTTTCTTTTCTTCAAAATGTTCAACTTCTGACTTCTTGGTGTCGTCTGATTGAGCGTGATTAAGCTCTTGTTCTTCTGCCAGGATCAGTCCCCACTGGTCATTATGCCGATTCAACCAGGTCTGTGTAGAAGCCAGTTGGAAGCTGTCAGTATCGTAGTAGTACTCTACGTCTAAGGTTTCCCCCACACAGTGGACACCCATTTCCCTGAGGTGTTGCTCTGTCTGCTCTCCCAGCTCGTACTCTATCTTCACTGGAACCTGCATGGTGTCTTCACACACTTTGACGTTTTCATTCATTGTCACTGTGTTTAGAAACATCTGTTTGAATTGAGAATTTGGGTTTTAGATTTTGTTAGTGCATGCAAAATCTGGACATTTGTTCTCATACTGGCTTGCAAAATACTTGCAAATTAGATGGTGTATGTGAAAAACAGCAGTCAAATTCAGTTACCCAGAGGGATAGTTCGAGAGAATTAAACAGCATATGAATTAAATGTCTAAGCTAAACTAATATAAAATAGTCTAGAAATTAAACAGCAACTCAGAAAAAAAGATATCTCATTCACTGTATAACAGATTATTCTTGCTCTAGTGATTTTAATGTAAAACATGTAGTGTATTCTTGATTCTGAAATGCGGTATTGAGTGATGAAAAACTGTATTTGACCGTTAATCTAATCTAATAATTGGGATAGTACAATTTCAACTCATGTCAATATTTTATTTTTGAGGATATGTTTTTAAGTTCAAATAAGTAAATTTAAGCTTGTTTTTTTTGTTTTGTTTTGTTTTTTGTTTTGTTTTTTGCGAAATGATCCCCCCTTCAGGGTGAAACAAGACCCCTCTACTTCATAGTACTTAAGTACATACATAATACTTAAGTACATAATACTTTATTTAGTGATAATGACTGACATTTTTATACATTATCCTTTACATATGTAACTGAAGCAACATTTAAGCATATATTCAAGACTCTTGTGTTAGTAAATTCTGTTTATTGTATCAAGAAAGTTACCTTACCTGCAGGGCAGTACAAACAACAATCCAAAATGTTTTGTAGGTTATTGTTTAGCTGATGTTATCTTATTATAGTTGTGTTGTAGTTACAGTCTGTGTCTATGGTTACTGTGGTAAGATGCATTGAAAGTAACAAATCTAATTTCTTCTCATCAAAGAATCATGCAAAAATGTGTTGTGGTTTCCATAAGAATGTTAAGCAGCACAGCTGTTTTTAACATTGATAATAACAAGAATAATAAGAAATGTTTATTGAGCAGCAAATCAGTATATTAGAATGATTTCTGAAGGATCATGTGACACTGAAGACTGGAGTAATGATGCTGAAAATTCAGCTTTGCCATCACAAAAATAATCTACATTTTAAAATATAATCAGAATCAGAATGAGCTATATTGCAAGTATGTTTGCACACACAACAAATTTGTTTTGGTGACAGAGAAGCTTCTAGTACACAGAGACAACAAAAGAACACAGATACAGGGCTCCAGACAAAAACATTCATTAAGGAGCCACTGGCTCCTATATGGGAAAAAACAGGCACCAAATTTTTTTTTTAAGAGCCACACAACAATGAACTTAAAATTTTAAATCTTACTTTTAGTCATCCTGTTGTTTATATATGTCCCCTTTACAGTTTCAGCTTTTTCATCTTGTGACTTTGCTGAGAAATGAACGTCACTATTTTCACTTTTAGTTAACATTTTGAATCCGATTAGATTTTTATATTTTCTGCTTTCATTTTTTTAAGTTTTTATTTTTTGTTGTTTTTAAACATGTCTGTTTAGTTTGTATAGATTTTTATTTTAGTATTAACATTTATTTCAAGCAATAAAAAATGTTTTTAATGGTTTTAGTTAACTATAATAACTAGGGCTGGGCGATAAAACGATAACGATATGTATCGCGATAGACGTGATCAATATCAATAAAAAATGTGTTAGATAAAATATTCAATATTTTTTATTCTTCGTCGGAAGAAAACAGTGGTTGCGAAGCAAGTTTGGTTGCATTAACAAAGGCACTCACTCTCTGGTAACCTAGCAATGTAGGGAGTGACGCTAACAGCCAATCATGTAACTGTAACAATTTTGGTTGCGCCATATCGTTGTCTTGTGCTGGTCTGCTGGATTCCTCTTCAGTAACAGGCGACTGATAAGCAGAAAATGAGTGCCGCAGCGAGCGAGGAAATTGTAAATAAAAGAGGAAGCGTGTTCATTGTGACTTTAGACTTGTTTTTACATTTTAATTATTCGAGTTTTCCATGGTTGTTGACATTTCTGTCTTAATAACTGAGGGGATTATGATCAGAGGAAGGTTAAGTTTAAAATAAAAATGTTTAAATGTAATATATTTTTCTCCTGGTCCTTATTTTAAATGGGTCATAAAAATATAAATAATTATCGATATCGACTGATATGAAACACTGATATCGTGATACAGTTTTCAGCCATATCGCCCAGCCCTAATAATAACCCTGATGCTAGTAAAATCTTTATATTGAATATGTGTCAAATAATGTTCTTAGTCCTTCCTTTCTGAAGCTACAACAGTTTACTCTGAATCAAACGAACGAAAATAAATATAAATATTTGGAAATAAATATATAAATATATTACATTTGGTTTGTGTAACCAAATAACAAACAGGGGCAATTGATATACATACTGCTTGACTTTGATTACTTTGAAATACATCGGGACTCTTATTTTGAAATGTCTGTGCTTTACTTTTGCTGCTCATTCAAGTTCAGATGAGGATTAAAAAATTACGTTACTACAACCGTTTACAACACAATCTAATATAAATAATATAAAGTAAACATTGTGATAATTGATCAGCATTAGTTCATAAGCAATCGGTTAACAAATGTGTGCTAATCATTGAATGCGAGCTGCTCTGAAGAACGCGCAACAGCGTAATCTTTTGACTTTAAAACATGCAGCGCCGCTCACATTTATTTAATGAAATTAATAATAATCACATTAGGGAGTATCGCGATTTGTTTTTCCATCCAAAAAATATAAAATGATTGTTTATACTCTTGTTATACTGTTTAAGGCACTGAAGACTTTTAATTACCTTAAATTTATCTGATGAGCATGAGCGGAATAATGAAAGTGATTAGCATGATTGATATTCAAAACGGTAAGCACGCGCTGCATTGTGTGTATCTGCAGTCTGTAGATCCGGTTTCCCCTTTTGAATGACGAATATAGACGAATTTATATGAAGGAATATGCAGTTGTCAGGAGCAGAACGGTGTGTTCAAATGCAGCTGTTTTGCACGCAGCAAAAATACTCTTATTTTGAAATGTCTGTGCTTTACTTTTGCTGCTCATTCAAGTTCAAGTTCAAAAATATCACTCGCAAATTAATATTTTTAGTTGCAAATGCGACCGTTTTAGGTAGAGATGTTCCGATACCCCTTTTCCATTCCCGATACCGATTCCGATACCTGCGCTCAGGGGATCGGCCGATACCGTGTACCGATCCGATACCTGGGTGTGTATCTGTATATATATATACACTACTAGCCCTGTATGATTTGATAGAATTATTTATGGTGTGCTTCAGACTTATCCCTTAATAAAACAAGAACAAAAACATACAGTGAACTAGAGTATTTTTATTATCTGACATACATTTGTCAGTTATATTATTTATTTATTTTAAGTGAAAAAGAACTTCAAATGCAGCCACAAATCTAACACTGTAAACTGAAAAAGGTATATTAGTTTTACAATATAACTATAAAAACAGTGCAACAAATAAATCTAGGAATATAATTAGGCTATATAAGAAAATAATCTCTTTAAAACTTGAAGTCCAGAAACAATTTTGTTAAATAAAAATCTCACGTTTTCGACGACTGACAGCAGCTGGTCATCCAGAACAATAAACCCGACAATTTTGTCGGTTATCTTTATTTGTCTTTTGAAAACTTTTCTCTTTGTTTGAATGAAGCTGGCACGCCTCATCCTTCTCCATCTTAAGCGCGTCAAACGCCCGAATCGCTCAATTCGCACCACGTCATTCACGCGAATCGCGCCGCAGGGAGTCAATTCGCGTCTTTGCATTGACTTAACATAAATCACTCGCGCTTATCGCTTCATTCACGTCTGGTGTGAACGCAGCATTAGCCTTTATGTAACCATCGTGTTGCGCGGGATGACGCGTCTTCAAATGCTTTATTAAGTTATTTGTGTTAAAGTTGCCAATACTTGTGCCACTCGAAATTGCAGCATTGCATATGAGACATGTCGCCGTTTTACTGGTCTGAAATACTGCCAAACAGCAGACATACTGCTAGCGCGTTTTCACTTCTCCGCTGCTCTAAACAGTGGTTTCTTGTGGCAACACAGCACAACTTCCTGTGTTTGCATTCTGAGCCGCGAAGAAGAATTGGTTTCCGATTTGCTGCGTTAAGCAAAGATAGCGGGCACAACTAGGTATTGTTTAAGAAAATGGTATCGGATCGGTACGTGAGTTTAAATACTCGCCGATACCGATGCCAGAAATTTTTGTGGTATCGGTGGTATTTCCGATACTAGTATCGGAATCGGAACAACCCTAGTTTTAGGCGCAGTCTGGAGCCCTGAGATAGTAAAATAAAAAAACAGTACAGGTGTGCTATAAATAGAATAGAAAAGAATTAACAAGGATGAAATAAGAAGACATAGGTTGTTGTCAAATAAATATAAGGAGTATTGCACATAGTTATCATATCAGCACAGTGGGGAGAACATTTAACTGTTCACAAGATAGATTGCCTGGGGAAAGAAACTTTCCTTGTGCCTGGCTGTTCTGGTGCTCAGTGCTCTGTTGCACTGGCCAGACGACCAAAAGTTCAAAGAGAAGGTGGCTTGGATGTGAGGAATCCAGAGTATTTTTCGGGGCCCCTTTTCTCATTCTGGAAGTACTGTATACAGTTCTTGGAGGGTGGGCAGCGGAACATCTGTATTCCTCTCAGCAGTCGGAACCGTCCTCTGTTATCTTGTGATGTCTGCTTTTGTAGCTGAGTGTAACCAGACAGTTATTGAAGTGCAGAGGACAGACTCAATGACGGCTGAGTAGATCTGCATCGGCAGCGCCTGTGGCAAGTTGAACTTCCTCAGCTGGTGAAGGAAATACATCCTCTGATGGGCCTTTTTCTCAATGGATTCAATGTGATTGTCCCACTTTAGGTCCTGAGAGATGGTAGAGCCCAGGAACCTGAATGACTTCACTGTTGCCACAGTACTGTTCATGATCTAGTGACATCTAGTGACATGATGTGAAGGCTAAGTATGGTAACCCATACTCAGAATTTGTCCTCTGCATTTAACCCATTAAGGGCACCTCAGTCGTGGGTATTGAGGGTGGAAGAGAGAGATGTTCATTCACTCCCCCACCTACATTTTCCTATGGTATTGAGAATGGAACCCAGAACCTTCAGGTTACCAGTCTGACTTTCTAACCAGTAGGCCACGACTACCCCCATTGGTGAGTGGGCGGAGTGCTGAGGGGTTTCTCCAGAAGTCCACTATCATCTTCACTGTTTTGAGTGTGTTCAGGTCCACGTTGTTCAGCTCCATTCCTGTAGGCATCTTCTTTGGCCTGATGAAGCTGACTGAGTTTCGCTGTGAACCATGGTTTGCAGTTAATGAAAAGCGCTTATAGATCGGGATGACATACATTAAAGGTGCTAAAGAGGATGTTTTGTTTTATACATTTTGCAATATTACTTGAAACTGTCTTTACTAACTGATAAAAGACTATTTATTAGGTGCACTGAAAGGAATAATATTAATATACATCATCTGTGCACGAGGTAGGGCCTTAAAAACATCAGCCAATCGTTTACGCGATCATCGCGTAAACGATTGGCCCTCTGGCTTGTCAATCACTGCCATGACGTTCCTTGTGAGAGATGCACGGCTGCGCGCTCCAGTAACTTTCCACACTCTGCAGGCGCTGCATGCAATGTTTTTGTCAGGAGACAGGAGTAACAACTGCAGATTATGAGTTACCTGCGGTGAGTCCGACATAATGAATCCACTAACACGACACAGCAAATGCCGGTGGTAAACACTCGTGTTCCAATACTCGTGCACGAGTTTTGGGAGGCGTTCCCTCGAAATGAGCTGTGAAGGAGGGGGGTTGTTCTTACGCATGCGCTCATTTCAAAAACTCACTAACAGTCTTTGGTTTCTCAGTCGACGAAAAGATCCTCTTTAGCACCTTTAACATAGAAAATAGTTATTTTGGAGGAGACATAGGAGACTTCTTTCAAAAACATTGAGAAATGTCTAATTTATGCCATTAGGCATTCACATTCAAGCCATGTGCACAAATACAGGCAAATAAACAAATGCAGGACAGCAAACATGAGTGTTAACAGTATTGACTGAATTCTTCACACTCGATTACGCTAGTTAAATGCTGCTGCTCTCAGGTAAACAGCAAGTGTATCTTCGCCTCTGGCTGGTGTATTTAACTGACACTATAGTACATTTTATCCATGTTTGCAATTGTGTAATAAGTCAGGAAGAAAAAAAAAATTCGATGCCTCGCAATTTGTCTGAAACTGGGGAAACCAACCTTGATGATTTGCCAAAGGTATTTGTATTTTAATCATAAGTCTTCCTGTTATCTCTCTCTCTTTCAGTATTACTAAAGAACTGGCGATTGGGATGGCCTTCACCAACACTACCATGCAGATATTAACCATGTGAAAGATCTGGCAAAACAAAATGGGTATGAATATCTGTACAAATTGTATTATAGTTGTTTTGAAACTAAACGGTCATGAAAAACCTACATGTTTGGTACAAAAAAATTTATAACATTGTAAGTACATTTTAGGAAAAATAAAAAATGTATGATATCATGAAAAAAATGAGATTTTGCTTAATTTATTATTATTATTATTATTATTATTTTGATTAAAGGATTAGTCCACTTTTAAATAAACTTTTCCTGATAATTTACTCACCCCCATGTCATCCAAGATGTTCATGTCTTTCTTTCTTCAGTCGAAAAGAAATTAAGGTTTTTGATGAAAACATTCCAGGATTTTTTTCCATATAGTGGACTTCAATGGGCACCAAACAGTTGAAGGTCAAAATCACTGCAGCTTCAAATTGTTCTACACGATCCCAGATGAGAAATAAGGGTCTTATCTAGTGAAACCATCGCTCATTTTCTAAAAAAAAAATTGAAAAAAGTTTTAACCATAAATGCTCATCTTGAACTAGCTCTCTTCTTCTTCTTCTTCTTTATCAGAATCCCGGCAGTGTAGACACTGCTAAGTGTATTACTGCCCTCCACAGGTCAAAGTTTGAACTAATTTTTATATGCAATATGCTAGTTCAAAAGTATATAACAATTAGTTTAAACTTTGACCTGTGGAGGGCAGTAATACGCTTAGCAGTGTCTACACTGCTGGAATTCAAATAGAGAAGAAGAAGAGAGCTAGTTCAAGATGAGCATTTCTGGTTAATATGTATAAAATTTTATTTTATTTTTTTTAGAAAATGAGTGATTGTTTCACTAGATAAGACCCTTATTTCTCATCTGAGATCGCGTAGAACAATTTGAAGCTGCACTGAAACTAATTTTACCTTCAACTGTTTGGTGCCCATTGAAGTCCACTATATGGAAAAAAAATCCTGGAATGTTTTCATCAAATACTTTGATTTCTTTTCGACTGAAGAAAGAAAGACATGGACATCTTGGATGACATGGGGGTGAGTAAATTATCAGGAAAAGTTTATTTAAAAGTGGACTAATCCTTTAATTATCGTGAATTAAACCATTCAAGCGCGATAAGATTAGGGCTGGGCGATATATCGCATGTGATTGTCACGCGCATTTCGTCAGTAAAGCCGGACGAAATGCACGTGACAATCGCATGCGATATATCGCCCAGCCCTAGATAAGATGCAAAAACTAACAAACAACAAAAAAAAACCGTTGTATGTGAAGTGGATCTCTGTGAACAAACACCCGAAACACACGCACAGAAAAGCCGCTTCAGACAGCGCGCCAGTACCCCATTGAGTTCTTTCGAGCTTGAATGGACAAAAACATACGCAGTCTATTTAGTCTATACATCATGTTGTTAATTTAGCATATTGCTGGCCCAATGCAGTTTTTGGTAACATTAATACATTTAAAAACATTTTTAAACAACCAGTTAAGATCCACTGTATTTGAAGGCGAAAATGTATAGATATTCCTTCTGTTACCCATGCACTTCAATTCTGGACTGCATTTGGCCATACAGACTGCAACATTATATTCAATAGCACATAGGAGAGCAGCTGCGCAGGGTCTTTTCATGATATGGCTATGATATGGATATGGCTATTTGAACAAGAAATGGCTGGCTGACTGAATGTAGGGCAGATGCAGTAGTCATATTGAGGGGAGAGAGGCTGCATTTGTGGTGGCGTCCTCCCTCTTCTGGCTATATTATGCATTGCTTCTCAGAGTGAGTAGATCCCAAATAGAGTAATACTGTGTTAAATCATAATTTGTATTTAATAGTCTTAGTTAAACACAATCACAAAATCTTTCCAAATAGCCAAGTACACCTAGTTGGGCATACAATAAGGTGAAATATGTCTGCATGTGTCTTCCAGGGATGGCTGAGAGGTCGTGTGTGGCGGTGAGCAGCTGAGGTCGGCTGTGATCTGGATCTTCTCTTCTGACTGAGAGCATGTACAGGAGGAATGGACTTCCTGCCAGCGTCAGCATCACCTCTCGCCACACACAGGTACTAAAACACATCCCATTTGTTTACGAAAGAGTTAAACTATGACAACATCTGTCCTGTTATTTATGACAGTGCCTGCTTTCTTGATTTATCTAAACTGTTTGACCTGGCGTCCTTTTTACATAGCTGATATATATAGTTTTATCTCTTTCATTCCATTTAATTTAGTCTTTGCCAGTATCAATATCAGAAAGATTGGTAAATAAGCCAGTCAGTAAACTGAACATTAAACTGTGCATAATGGATTATAAATTAGAGATTTATTGCAGATGATCACTACAGCCTCACGGTGCATGTGATTGTTCTACACTGAGTGGGGGCGCTGTTGAGTCTGAGTGTTGTGTACAGCGCCTAGGTTAGATGACATGATATTGGCTTGCTAAGGGAAATCAGATCAGAGAAATAGCAGCTTGTTGGCCCATCAGTGCTGATCAGTTCAAATGCACACTGGCAGGATTCTGCTCCAGTGAGACAGTTATGTCATTGTCATACTGTGTGAACTGGAACTCATCTAGAGAGTCAGGGATCGACACATTTATTTTTGTGAAGCAAACTGACACGGTTTCATAAGGTAAGATGTTATACAAATGTCCGTGAAGCCAAAGGTTATTCTGCACTGGGACAGGGGGCATACTAAAAAAAAATGTATAACACCATTTTCAAATTGATCTAGCCCAAATGAATCTGCCAATTAGGAGTTTAATTTGCAGTTGTGATGCATATTTCGACCTTTTTTCTTAGTAAAACAGTAATATTGTGAAATATTATTACAATTTAAGATAAATGTTATCTATTTTATTATTATATTTTAAAATGTACTTTGTTCCTGTGATCATTACTCTAGTGTCACATGATTCTAATATGCTGATTATTAATATTTTTGTGGAAACGGTGATTCATTTTTTTTCCTCAGGATTCTTGATGAATAGAATGTTCAAAAGAACAGCATTTATTTCCAATAAAAACATTTTGTAACATACTGTCTTTAATGTCACTTTTCAGTATAATTTTTAATTGTCACTTAAAGGGTTAGTTAACCCAAAAATGAAAATTCTGTCATTTATTACTCAGCCTCATGCTGTTCCACACCCATAAGACCTTCGTTGATCTTCGGAACACAAATTAAGAATTTTTTGTTGAAATCCGATGGCTCAGTGAGGCCTGCATAGCCAGCAATGACATTTCCTCTCTCAAGATCCATTAATGTACTAAAAACATATTTAAATCAGTTCATGTGAGTACAGTTGTTCAACATTAATATTATAAAGCGACAAGAATAATTTTGGTGCACCAAAAAAACAAAATAACGACTTATATAGTGATGGCCGATTTTAAAACACTGCTTCATGAAGCTTTGGAGTGTTATGAATCTTTTGTATCGAATCAGCGGTTCGGAGCGCCAAAGTCACGTGATTTCAGCAGTTTGGTGGTTTGACACGCGATCCGAATCACTGATTCGACACGCTGATTCATTATGCTCCGAAGCTTAATGAAGCAATGTTTTGAAATTGGTCATAAGTCGTTTTTTTTTTTTTTAAATATTCTCGTTGCTTTATAATATTAATATTGAACCACTGTACTCACATGAACTGATTTAAATATGTTTTTAGTACATTATTGGATCTTGAGAGAGGAAATGTCATTACTGGCTATGAAGGCCTCACTAAGCCATTGGATTTCAACAAAAATATCTTAATTTGTGTTCCGAAGATCAACGAAGGTCTTACGGGTGTAGAACGGCATGAGGGTGAGTAATAAATGACATTATTTTCATTTTTGGGTGAACTAACCTTTTTAATGTTTCTTTTCAATTTACTTAAAACAAATCTTACTGACTCCAAACTTTTGAATGGTAGTGGCCACTGTTAATAGTAATAATAACCAGAAATGAGGACATGAACAAATCTTCCAGCAGTAAAGGGTGCACACAGAACAGATAAAGCACTGAGAAGATAAAACTGAGATTTTACATCAGTACGTATATTACACTGGATGGAATGGGGAAACTTCAAAGGGGATCTGTCAGGATAATTTGCTGAGGAGAAATCATTCTTTTCATAATGACTGCATCTTTCCTTCTCAAGTCTTTGTTATGTGGTCTATTTTTGTCTGGCTTTAATTATAATAATGACTGAATTGGCTCTTGGCCTTTTAATAAAGTGATGTGGTTGCATTCTTATCAACTTCTTACCATCTGGGCTGGATAATCAAATGGAATAAAGTAATTTGAATGGACAATAATAATTAAACTGATTAAATGTCCACAGGAAGAGTGCAACTGGCCATGACTCCTTGTCCATATGGATTTTATAGGTGTATGAAATAATATCCCTGATAATATGTCAAGTTTTTCTATCCCTTTCTACCTGTGTTCCTCCTGTGTTTGCAGGACAGCAGTAGTTCCGAGTCCCTGGATGGACGGAGCTTGGACTCTGCCAAGAGCTTTGACGCGGTGGTGTTTGACATGCTCAAAGTGACACCCGAGGAGTTTGCTGTAAGTGTATAAATACTCTAGTTTGTACTTGGTCTTATTAGAAAAACATGACTATGCATACTCAGACCTGCCAACCTGTACGCATTTTGCATAGCAGGTACGCATTTTGACCTCAAAGTACGCTGGTATGATTTGTCACTCTGAACTACGCAAAAACCTGGTGACTCCCCTGTGCATGCGCAGTACTCAAATCACGCAACAGCAAAAGAAGAATTCGACCAATCATAGCGCTGGGTTCATTCCCCAAATAGCAAGCGGGGATTATTGACAAATGCGTAAGGCCTATCATTAAAAAGAGACTGCAAATCGACAGCAAGTCAAAATCTCGCACGCTCAATCTCCCTTCCACTCCCGCCGTCTGATTGATTCCTCAAGCGAGGACAGTACAGTAGTCAGAGTACTCCTTAAGGTAAACGGGTATAAAATTCTCAATTAATGCTGAACAGTAAATCTTAATAAAATTGAAATTGCTATATGGCTTAGTGATTATGAATGTGCTGTGGTTTGTGGATGACTGACAAGCGCAAGTCTGGAGAAACAGGCGTTTATTTATTAATTCTCAGTGTTGAGATACGTAGCCTACATGTGTTGCATTATTGTGCTAATAATAAGTACAGTACCTAATTATATTGCATATTTATCTTTTATGAAAACTAGTGTGTTAGTTACTAATGGATTTAGAAGTACCGTTGTCACAGTGCAAATACAAACGCACACACACACAGAGAGATTGAAGATCATTGTAAAATGAAAATTGAAACGCTGAGTTTAAAATTGGTTCTTGCCTGTTTTTAGTTTTTTTTTTGTCAAAATGTCAGAAAGCATTTTGTATAATCCATCCTCCCTGTTTTTAAAATTCGTTAAATGAAATCCCTTAACACAACCCCTCGTTATATGTTGGACTCAACTAACTTATACTTGATATTCTTGAATAATTGATTCGTTTTGGTCTTATTGGTCCTGTCTATTCATTGTCAACTGTTTTCTATAAAAATGTTTGTATTGGCTAATGTTTATTTGTGACGTGCTGTCTTTGAATATAAACCCTGTGGGATTTAGTATAATTTGGATATTGGAATAATAAATTAAGTATTTGAAAATAAATC
The DNA here is from genome assembly GCF_018812025.1 of Megalobrama amblycephala. NCBI lineage: Eukaryota > Metazoa > Chordata > Actinopteri > Cypriniformes > Xenocyprididae > Megalobrama > Megalobrama amblycephala. The sequence continues at coordinate 26,105,575 of NC_063055.1, read as the reverse complement.
ACATGTACACACATGTGAGGTTAGTTGTAGCGCACATCCCTATGTAAATACTTGAAATTGCAAAAAATATTTATATTAAATAATTACACGTGATTCACTTGTGGTTATCAGTTTGTATAAGAACACATTATGCAAAGCAGTATTAATCATGAATAAAAAAAAAAAAATGGTTTTGAGCAGAGGCTTTGAAATATTTGTCTAATTTTTTAATTGGGTCAAATTAAACAGTTAACTTTAACAGTCAAAATTAGACTTATGAAGATAGGTGTGTGTGTGTTGCGTTCTCAAAATTTTAAACCCCCCTTTTAAACCCTGTGTTCCCATCCCGTCACACTGGTACTCAATAAAATTTTCCAAGGTTGGCAGGTCTGCATACTTATTTTTTTCTTAATATAAAATATGTTTCTGCAGGTATAAATTGCTGCAGTTTCTATGTGAAATTACCTCTAGGGGTGCTGCAAGCCCTACAGATTTTACTCCCATTGACACAGATACAGAAAGGACGTTTATCACTTAATAAAAAACCTAAACTTCAGTCTGTTTCCTCACACAAAGCTTATGTTCAATGTCTTTTGAGGTTGAATGTTGATATAAAATTAAACTTACAATCCAGGTAGGATATGGTTTGAGTTTAGGTTTGTAGGAATATAATGGATTACGTGGTTGATTTTAACACTAGTTAAATATAAGTTAATATTTTAAATTTATTAAAGCCTCATCTGTATTGGGAAAAAAATAAATAATAATTTTAATGCCACTCAGTGAGGGTTTGACATGGAAAATGGAGTGATTTGAAACTAGGGCAACCTTTTTTTTTTTTTTTTTTTTTTTTTTTTTAATGTTTGCGCCACTGTTTTATGAAAAAATTAAGTTAAGCAAAATGTTCTCAGACTTTAGTAGCATTTATTATCAGATCATTGCTCACACTTATTCATGTCAATTCCGTCTCTGACTTTAAGTGCACAATGGCCTAGTTCCCATTCAGTCGGTCACTTCGACGTACGTCGGATGACCGACGAATAGGAATCTCGCTAGAGAGGCCAATCTACTTCGAGTGTAACTAAACGAGCCAATGCACATTGGCATGCAATCATATGCATCAGCTGCTCGCCTCGCAGCGCGGGTATATAATGAGCAGCAGGTGCGTTGCATCTTCAGCTTTTCGCTTCGGAGCCGAACTACACATGGTAGTATCTACGAGCGAGTGTGAAAGGAACGAGCCAGCTCTCTCTACTGCTCTCTCGTCTGGTGCAGGTGGAACAGCACAGCAGCGGGGCCGATTCTCTCCTTTTGTTTATTTTCTTTTTTTGCCCACTGAGCAAAGAAAGCTGTGTGTCAGCTGTGAAAGCCGTTCTTACGGCTGGTACGGTGCGCTTTAAAGAGCGCTGAAAAGCTGTTTTCACGGCTGGTAAGAGCGGCATCTCCAAAGAGAGTGCACACGACAGGCTGCACATTTCCCTGTCTGTGCTGCAGCGGCTTTCCCCTGCGTGCTTCGGCACTTGAAAGAGCAGTTCCTGAAAGAGCTTACACGAGTAGTTCGCGTCTTTTTAAAGATGTCGTTCTACTTGTGTGTTTCTGGATGCGGTCGTTACCTGGCGCCTCGGGATGGTCACCAGCGCTGTATCACGTGCTTGGGCTTAAGGCACGCTGAGGCGGCGTTTGTGGACGAGTCATGCACCCATTGTGGGATGATGACCGTCGCGGAGTTGCGGTCGAGACTCCACTTCCTGCAAAGGGGTGGAGTCCCGGTCCCGGCGCCTCGTTCCAATCCTCCTCAGAGGGTTGCTTCGGGCGCTGGGACTGGTGACTTGAGGATCATGGTGAGCGCGCTTCCTTCGGGGAACCAACCCCCTAGGAACCCTCATCCCTCGTGCACTCCGCAGCCAGTAGAGCTGCCGGGGGAACGCGGTGGACCACCCCAGAGGTGTGTACCATCCGTATCCTTCGGAGCTCCCCATGACGACCAGATGTCGATCGCTGCATCGGAGGGTGAGCCTGATACTTTCGGGGATGACGATTCGGCGCAGCTGCCTCCTTCGGGAGTGACATCTGTGCCCGATTCAGACCCGGAAATGATGGCTATGCTTTCCCGGGCCGCCAACAGGGTCGGGCTCGTGTGGAATCCTCCACCGTGTCCCGAGCCCTCGCGGTTGGACGATTGGTTTCTCGGGGTGGCAAGGGCTGGTTCTCAGTCCCCCACCCCAGTGCCTTTCTTCCCGGAGGTGCATGAAGAACTCACTGGCACATGGACGGCACCTTTTACTGCCCGAAACCGTGTCGGTGGGTCCTCCTCCCTCACCACCCTTGATGGCGGAGCGGCGAAGGGTTATGCGCGCATACCCCCTGTGGAACGGGCCGTTGCTATGCAACTGTGCCCTAACTCCACCTGGCGGGGGGAGCCGTCTCTCCCTTCCCGGGCCTGTAAGCACTCGTCGGATCTTACCGGCAAGGCTTATCAGGCCTGTGGGGAAGCCGCTTCTGCCTTACACGCTATGGCGTTGTTGCAGGTCCATCAGGCCAAGGCACTGAAGGACCTACACGAGGGTGGTCATGATCCGCAAGTTCTACAAGAACTTCGTACCGCGACGGACCTCGCGCTTCGTGCGACGAAGGTTACGGCGCGGTCAGTGGGTCGTGCGATGTCCACCATGGTGGTCCAGGAACGCCATCTCTGGCTGTGTCTCGCGGACATGAGGGATACCGACAAGGTCAGGTTTCTTAATTCCCCCGTGTCCCAGACCGGCCTCTTCGGCGACGCGGTCGAGAACTTTGCCCAACAGTTCTCGGCTGTACAAAAGCAGTCTGAGGCCATTAGTCACATCCTGCCGAGGCGGTCAGCTGCTGCACCCCCACCGCCGGCGGCACCTCAGTCTGCCCGTCGCCGAGGGCGCCCCCCTGCGGCCGCCCCCGCTCCCACGCCGCAGCAGCAGCCTCCATCCAAGCGGCGTCGTGGAGCCGGTCGCGGGCGGGGTGCCCAGCCCGTCCCGCCACCCCCTAAAAAGAAGGGTGGCAAGGCCAAGTCCAAGCGGCCCTAGGACGGGCGACCCGGAGATGGATGGGACTGCTCTTCAGGAGGTGGTGACCGCACCGCTCCTTCCCCCGGAGGAGGGCCGGGTGGAGAATCTTTTGTTTCCCCTTTTTGTTCCGCCGCTGGCCCAACGACCAGCGGTACCCAAATTTTCAATAAAAGAGCAGTTTCCTCTATCTCCGGGTCCGAAGAGGGCTCGGAGGGCAGTGGGAGGGCAAGAACCTCACCACTCTCATCCACCTCTTCTGTCGCCAGCGGACAGCAGCGAGCAGCAGGCAGACAAAACCTTGACTGCTCCCTCTGTCCACCTGTGGAAGCAGGTAAGTGTTGCACAGCACACTGTGACCCCGCTTCGGGCCGCCTCATACAGAGAGCCCCCCGGGCCGCGTCCCTGCGTTCCACCTCGCTGCCCCGCGGCGGGTACGCCGGTGGTCCCCTTGGTGCCGCTTGCTCGGTCTCTGGGAGCCTGGCTAGCGCTCCCCAGTCCGTCTCGCTGGCTCCTTCGGACCATCAGGCTCGGCTATGCGATTCAGTTCGCCCGGCGCCCCCCCAAGTTCAGGGGCATCCTCTTCACTACAGTGAAAGCTGCCGATGCCCCTGTCCTGCGTGCGGAGATCGCAGTCCTACTGGCGAAGGACGCGATCGAGCCGGTCCCTCCAGCCGATATGAGGTCAGGGTTCTACAGTCCCTACTTCATTGTACCCAAGAAAAGCGGCGGGTTACGACCGATCTTGGACCTGCGTCTTTTGAATCGGAGCCTCCACAAGCTACCGTTCAAAATGCTCACGCAGAAACGCATTTTCGAATGCATCCGTCCCCGAGATTGGTTTGCAGCGATCGACCTGAAGGACGCGTACTTTCATGTTTCGATTCTTCCGCGACACAGGCCATTCCTGAGGTTCGCGTTCGAAGGTCGAGCATACCAGTACAGGGTCCTACCCTTCGGGCTCGCCCTGTCTCCCCGCGTCTTCACGAAAGTCGTGGAGGGAGCCCTTGTTCCCATGAGAGAACAGGGTGTTCGCATCCTCAACTATCTAGACGACTGGCTTATCCTAGCACAGTCTCGGGATCAGTTGTGCGAACACAGGGACTTGGTGCTCAGTCACCTCAGCCAGTTGGGGCTTCAGGTCAACTGGGAAAAGAGCAAACTCGCCCCAGTGCAGAGGATCTCTTTTCTCGGTATGGAGTTGGATTCGGTCGAACAGATAGCACGCCTCACAGAGGAACGTGCTCGGTCGGTGTTGAACTGCCTGAATACTTTCAACGGCAGGACAGCGGTCCCACTGAAATTTTTTCAGAGGCTCCTGGGGCATATGGCGGCCGCAGCGGCTGTAACACCGCTCGGTCTGCTTCATATGAGACCGCTTCAGCACTGGCTTCACGGCCGAGTCCCGAGATGGGCGTGGCTACACGGCACGTTCCGGGTGCCAATCACTCAGGAGTGCCGCCAAGCCTTCAGCCCGTGGTCGGACCCTTTGTTTCTTCGGGCAGGAGTGCCCCTAGAACAAGTGTCCCGGCATGCTGTGGTATTCACAGATGCTTCGGCCACCGGCTGGGGTGCCACGTACAACGGGCATGCAGTGTCAGGGGTTTGGACGGGACCCCATCTGCATTGGCACATCAACTGCCTCGAGTTGCTGGCAGTACGTCTTGCTCTGGGCCGCCTCAAAGGCCTGCTACGGGGCAAGCATGTACTGGTCCGTACGGACAACACTGCGACCGTTGCGTACATCAACCATCAAGGTGGTCTACGCTCCCGTCGCATGTCGCAACTCGCCCGCCATCTCCTCCTCTGGAGTCAGAAGCATCTGAGGTCGCTTCGCGCCATTCATGTTCCCGGTGTGCTCAACCGTGTGGCCGACGAGCTGTCACGAGCTGCGCTGCCAGGAGAGTGGCGACTCCACCCCCAGGTGGTTCAGCTGATCTGGGAAGAGTTCGGAGAGGCTCAGGTAGACCTGTATGCCTCTCTAGAGACCTCCCACTGCCAGTTGTTTTACTCTCTGACCGAGGGAACACTCGGGACAGACGCACTGGCACACAGCTGGCCCCGGGGCCTGCGCAAATATGCGTTTCCCCCAGTGAGCCTACTTGCACAGACACTGTGCAAAGTCAGGGAGGACGAGGAGCAGGTCTTGCTAGTTGCGCCCTACTGGCCCAACCGGACCTGGTTCCCAGAACTCTCTCTCCTCGCGACAGCCCCTCCCTGGCCCATCCCTCTGAGGAAGGACCTTCTTTCTCAGAGACGGGGCACTCTCTGGCACCCGCGTCCAGACCTCTGGAAACTCCATGTCTGGCCCCTGGACGGGACGCGGAGGTTCTAGGTGACTTACCCCCTGAGGTACTTAACACCATCACTTCGGCACGTGCACCGTCTACAAGACGTGCTTACGCCTCGAAGTGGAACCTGTTCGTCGAGTGGTGCTCTTCTCGCCGAGAAGACCCCCGAAGATGCTCGATCGGAGTCGTGCTTTCCTTCTTGCAGCAAGGGTTGGAGCGTAGGCTGTCCCCCTCCACCCTCAAAGTCCAGACTGCTGCTATCTCCGCTTACCACGACCACATAGATGGCAAATCTGTTGGTCAGCACGACCTGGTCATCAGGTTCCTTAGGGGGGCGAGACGGTTAAATCCTCCTCGACCTCCCTCCATACCCTCTTGGGACCTCGCTCTGGTGCTAAGAGCACTCCAGATTGCTCCCTTTGAGCCTTTGCAATCAGCAGACTTAAAGATTCTGTCTATGAAGACTTTGCTGCTGGTTGCATTGGCCTCCATCAAGAGGGTAGGGGACCTGCAGTCATTTTCGGTCGACGAATCGTGCCTGGAGTTCGGGCCGGGCGACAGCCACGTGGTACTGAGACCCCGGCCTGGCTACGTGCCCAAGGTTCCCACCACTCCCTTCAGGGACCAGGTGGTGAGCCTGCAAGCGCTGCCCTCGGAGGAGGCAGACCCAGCCCTGGCTTTGCTCTGTCCAGTCCGCGCTTTGCGACGGTACATAGACAGAACTCGAAGCTTCAGGACCTCAGACCAGCTCTTTGTCTGTTACGGAGGCCAGCAGAAGGGAAAGGCTGTCTCCAAGCAGAGGATGGCCCACTGGATAGTGGATGCCATCGCCCTGGCTTATCAAGCTCAGGGCGTGCCCTGCCCGCTCAGGTTGCATGCTCACTCCACGAGAGGTGTAGCATCCTCCTGGGCGCTGGCTCGTGGCGCCTCGCTGACAGACATTTGTAGAGCTGCGGGCTGGGCGACACCTAACACGTTCGCTAGGTACTATAGCCTTCGTGTGGAGCCGGTCTCCTCCCGTGTTCTCGCCTCAGGTCAGAGGCACGGAGAGGCCCCGGCTTAGTGTCCGCTTGCTGCGCGACATGCGCTTCTTTTCTCCAGAGAGTCCCTACAAGGCAGACCCTGTCGAGTCCTCCGACATCCCTTCGGCAGCCGACGTGGCGGAGCGTCGGTCGCCAGGCCTTACTCCGTTGAATCCTTGAGAACCGGATTTAGGCTGGGTTCCATATGTGTGACCCTACGGGGATCCCATATGCGGCTTTCCACGGTTGCTCCTAATCGAAGCCCGTGTCTTTCCCTCTGGGAGAACCCACCAAGTTGGAGTCACCCCAGTTCTTCCATATGTTGTACAACCTACAAGGTTAGTCCATATGTACTTATCCATATAACTCCTTCGGGGAAGGATATGGCTTCCGCAGCGTTCCTTATCTGACGTAAGGTTACGCTCCCAGTGGTATCTATAGTCTCACTGAGTGGGTTTTGGGAACAACAGTGATCGACCCTCTCTGTGTGAGCCCGGTCCCACCGTCCTTAGGCAAGGGGGTTCAGGTGGCTCACAACAGAGCACTGGAAGAGGGCACCTCCTGTGGCGCTTTGGTAGGGATTCCTATTCGTCGGTCATCCGACGTACGTCGAAGTGACCGACTGAATGGGAACGTCTCGGTTACAAAGGTAACCCTCGTTCCCTGAAGGAGGGAACGGAGACGTACGTCCCGTCGCCACAGGCGCTGTCCTGCTGATGCTGCCACCTGCTGGGTTCGGCTCCTCAGCGAAAACCTGAAGATGCAACGCACCTGCTGCTCATTATATACCCGCGCTGCGAGGCGAGCAGCTGATGCATATGATTGCATGCCAATGTGCATTGGCTCGTTTAGTTACACTCGAAGTAGATTGGCCTCTCTAGCGAGATTCCTATTCGTCGGTCATCCGACGTACGTCTCCGTTCCCTCCTTCAGGGAACGAGGGTTACCTTTGTAACCGAGACGTTATTAAATTTCAACTTTCCATCTCATAAATATAATATGTTAACTCAAGTCAAGTATTTAATTACTATATATTTGCTATGGCTCTTTTCATATTTATAGAAAGCCACTGTGCTCTATTAAAGGTGAATTACGTAACATTTTACGTAACATTCACATGAGATAAAGACTTGCATGTAAACACAAATTACTTGCTGCACCTTTGTGCTCTGCACATATATTAATGTAATATTTCACCCAAAAATGATTTACTTTTTCCCATACAATGAAAGCAAATGGTGACCACGGCTGACAATGGTATCCATCTGCTTTTGCTGTATGGAAAAGGGCAGCCTCGACATTCTGCTAAACATCTCATTTTGTATTCTACAAAAAAGAAAGAAACTCATATAGGCTTTGAACAACTTGAGGTTATTAAATTATGAAAGAATTTTTATATTTATTGTTGTCAGTTTAACATTGTAGCTTTTATTTTGCAGAGTCAGATCACTTTGATGGATGCTCCTGTATTCAAAGCGATACAGCCTGAGGTGAGACCGATATCCATGGCAACTAAATACACATCCTCTGTGTTTATCAAGCCACATGAGCCCCACAGCTGTGAACTGATCTCATGTGCTCTCTGGTGCTACAGATTAGTGTGACGTGGCACTATAGCAGTGCATTAATGACACACACACAGAGACCACAGTACCCACAGAATCTAGCTCCACATTCTTCCATTACTTTAACCAGAGCTTATCCTCTGCAGTTACAGAACCCTCAGTACTTTCCTTAATTAACATTTTATGTGAAGACGACAATGGAAAGGCACTCATAACAGATATGATAGACTTGGACCAGGATCAGTGAGAAGTTTTTCCACAGATAATGAAAACTTTACAGTTTACTGCAGGTTTTGTGTAGAACGTTTTCAGCAGCTGTGGCTCGTCTGTAAGGGCAGGTGGGGCAGCGACCCACCAAAATATTCATCCAAAACATAGACCTCTGTATAAACTGAATATATCTATAAATTGTAAATGTGTTCAGCATTCTGTAACAAATATTCTCGGATTTTCTAGACTATTTTAATTTGTAAAGTGATCAGGATATATTAAAATTTAGTGTATTGCTTCGGCAGGCGACTAACCATTTAATTGCGAGTCACTGGGGCAGATTTCAGACTGCCCAGCTTATTTTCACATTACCTTACGTAAACCTCGCTACAGACCAAGACGATATCAATCCGCTTCCAATATCAATGTGCGTATTAGTCTGCATCAGGTCAGTAACTAGTTGGCATGTCTGTTCTTCATATCAAATGAACGAAAATTTAAACATGCTCATTTGAATAGCCTTTATTATATGATTCTGTTGTTTGTTTTATGTTTGTTCTGAGAATAGAAATGACATTCTTTTCCTCATCGGAATTCCTCCACAACTTGTAACATTCTAAAACAACATTCTGAGGCAATAAATTCAACATTAAGCCAATATTAAGATATCATTTTGTGTGCGCCTGTCAATCAACATTAGAGCGCCACCCTCAGGCTGAATAACACAAGGATGTTAGACCTCTGCCAAAAACTGTGTTCAGCGATTAGAATATAAAGTTACAAATTGTAAATCATAAGGTGGCACTTAGACACCATCATGGTAATTGACATTTACATTTGGGCATTTAGCAGGTTAAAGGTGCTCTAAGTGATGTCACGCGTTTTTAGGCCAAAACATTTTTTGTCACATACAGCAAACATCTCCTCACTATCCGCTAGCTGCCTGTCCCCTGAACACAAAAACGCTGAACACAAAAACGCGGTCTCTGTAGTCGCCACAAGCTCCGAAAACTGCAATAAAATCAAACTGGTGCAGCCTGGACCACAAATCATAATAAACCTGCTCCAGCCAATAACTGACAAGAATGATTTTAAATGCAGGTTCATGACTGTTTCAGGAAGCATGGAGGGGAGGGGGAGGGGAAGGAGGAGGAGGGAGGGTCTAGCTAGCCTCTGTTTTGTTTGACAACACTTCGAACGTCAACAGGAAGTTACATCCACCCAGGATCACTTAGAGAACCTTTAACTGTTATCCAGTACATAAGTGTTTAGTATTCATATGTAATCTTGCTATGGTCTATGGTTGTATGGCAGGTTCAGGATCTTATAAAGCAAACAGAGAGGCACTACTCATAACTTATGAACCTGTATAATGATTATGAATATTTATTATTTCACATGATTATGACAGAATGAAGACCCAAAAATGTATAAGAAATTTTCAGGCAATAAATGCTCTTCTCAACCAGGGGTCTGGGAACCACTAGGGGGCCTCTGGAAATTTTCAAGGGGGCTGCAGGAGGACATATTCAAATAATATATTACTATTTATACAGTTAAGGTTGTTGTTATTATTAACTTAAAATAATCAAATTGAATTAAAATATTTAAAATCAAGAAATCATATTAATTTTTTTTATATTAATATTTTTTATAAAAACAACTGGAAACTAATTTCATCACATGGTCAAAGACACATTAATTGTGGAATGTCAGATAAAAAGACTACATAACATGAAAAAGACAGATTTTACTTACATTTTAGGGTTTATATGAGTATGGTGAGAAAACAGTATCCCCATTCTATCATGAAGAAATATTAGCCAGGCTTCTTCTAGGTCTCTGCAGTGCAGACAGTCTACCCGGTGATGGTGTAATGCTTGAGCAGTGAATTGTTTGGCAGTCTGTTTGGCAATTAGTCTTACCCAAGCTGCTTTTCTTAACATGAAGTCTGGAATCATTTGGTTTCCATTCATGGTGACCTTGGTGTGAATCTCTGGTCTTTTTCAGAGAAATGGGCCAATGAGTCAGGATTGTGTAAACTTTATCCAGAGTATGAATTAGCATAAGTGATGTGAGTGTTAAAGTATGATGGTGATTGGCCTACATCTTTGCGGGCCTTAGTTAACGTGACATCATCTCTGTGAGCCGTGTGCACTAATGGGTCAGTGTGAATTTGAGTTCTCTAGTTGGAATAATTTCTCACTTACAGCCACAGACATTCCAGAGTAGATCCATTAATAAAGACCATGGGATTATTGTTATTTATTGTTTTTCCACATAGCTGCATTAATACTGTGTGGTTGATTCTGGTAAACCCAGCCACTGGTTTGGTGTGTTGAGAATTTGGATTTCTTGAGTAGGAGACAAAATAGGGCCAGAAACTTCAGTGCTTAATAAAAATCAGATTTATTTATTTTTTAATGTATTATTTAAGTATACACTACTGATTTAAGGTTTAGGATCAGTAAAACAGTTTTTGGAAGAAATTAATACTTTTATTCAACAGGGATACATTGATCAAAGGTGACAGTGAAGATATTTTACATTGTTACGAAAGATTTCTATTTCAAATAAATGCTGTCCTGTTGAACTTTCTCTTCATGAAAGAATCCTTAAAAATGTTTCGACATTGATAATAATAAGAAATGTTTCTTCAGCACCAAATCAGCATATTAGAATGATTTCTGTTCGATCATGTGACACTGAAGACTGGAGTATTTCAACGTTGCCATCACAGGAAAACAATTACACAATAAATGCAGCCTTGGGGAGAACATTATCAAAAACATTAATAAATCCCCCTTTGCAACACTGTCTACATAGATATTTAAAGGTGCCCTCGAATGAAAAATTGAATTTATCTTGGCATAGTCAAATAACAAGAGTTCAGTACATGGAAATGACATACAGTGAGTCTCAAACTCCATTGTTTCCTCCTTCTTATATAAATCTCATTTGTTTAAAAGACCTCCGAAGAACAGGCGAATCTCAACATAACACTGACTGTTACGTAACAGTCGGGGTGTACGCCCCAATATTTGCATATGCCAGCCCATGTTCCCAACATTATGAAAGGCATTAGACAAGGGCAGCCAGTATTAACGTCTGGATCTGCACAGCTGAATCATCAGACTAGGTAAGCAAGCAAGAACAACAGCGAAAAATGGCAGATGGAGCAATAATAACTGACATGATCCATGATATCATGATATTTTTAGTGATATTTGTAAATTGTCTTTCTAAATGTTTCGTTAGCATGTTGCTAATGTACTGTTAAATGTGGTTAAAGTTACCATCGTTTCTTACTGTATTCACGGAGACAAGAGCCGTCGCTATTTTCATTTTTAAACACTTGCAGTCTGTATAATTCATAAACACAACTTCATTCTTTATAAATCTCTCCAACAGTGTAGCATTAGCCATTAGCCACGGAGCACAGCCTCAAATTCATTCAGAATCAAATGTAAACAATATAACAGTATACAATACTCACATAATCCGATGCATGCATGCCGCATGCATGATGAACACTTTGAAAAGATCCATTTTGAGGGTTATATTAGCTGTGTAAACTTTGTTTATGCACTGTTCAAGGCAAGCGCGAGCTCCGTGGGAGGGGAGCACGAGAATTAAAGGGCCAGTAGCCCTGAATCAGCTCATTTATAATGATGCCCCAAAATAGGCAGTTAAAAAAATTAATTAAAAAATATCTATGGGGTATTTTGAGCTGAAACTTCACAGACACATTCAGGGGACACCTTAGACTTATATTACATCTTTTTTTTTTTTTTTTTTTTTTTAAAGTTCTAGGGCACCTTTAAAATCCAAATTTGTATGGATTTGTATGTTCTAGCAATAATCTTTTGGTACAAATTTAGAAGTAAAACAGCAACATAAACAATAGGTAATAGGGTTATATGTACAGGTTTTACACTGTAATTGATTATAATTTTATCTGTAAAAGACTAAAAATGTGACAGTAAAAATTTGTTTATTGGTTGACAGAAAGTACAGTAAAATTCTGTTAAATAAACAAAATTTTTAAGTAAAAAAGAGCAAATCATCTATAATTTACAGTGAAAAACTGACATTCCCACAGTTCCCTGAGTGACACTTCACATTTGGTGGTTTTTAACTTTATTAATCATGCTTCTTCTTAGGCTTTTTTCTTATCAGTTATGTACATTATGGTTTTATGTTACATCTTATGTTTTTAAATGAATGTTTATTGCATTATTTTAGTGTCGTGTGTGTTACCATGATGGTGTTTTTTTATTTGATTGCATGACCTTGCACCTTCTATTAGTATTTCTAAAGTCATTAAATTACGAGAAAAAAGTAGTTAAATTACGAATTTGTTCTCATAATTTAACAACTTTTTTCTCGTAATTTAATGACTTTATTCTCAACATTTTATCTCAACTTTTTTCTCGAAATTTAACGACTTTTTTTCTGATAATTTAACGAATTTGATCTCATAATTTAACGACTTTTTTCTTGTAATTTAATGACTTTATTCTCAACATTTTATCTCAACTTTTTTCTTGAAATTTAACGACTTTTTTTCTGATAATTTAACGAATTTGATCTCATAATTTAACGACTTTTTTCTCGTAATTTAATGACTTTATTCCAACATTTTATCTCAACTTTTTTCTCGAAATTTAACGACTTTTTTTCTGATAATTTAACGAATTTGTTCTCATAATTTAACAACTTTTTTCTTGTAATTTAATGACTTTATTCTCAACATTTTATCTCAAATTTTTCTCGAAATTTAACGAGTTTTTTTCTCGTAATTTAACGAGTTTATTCTCAATATTTTATCTCGACTTTTTTCTCGAAATTTAACGAGTTTTTTCTTGAAATTTAACAACTTTAATCTCGAGATGGTTTTATTTTTTTATTATTGCTTGGCCCTAATCCTCTTCCGTACAAATGAAACTGTCACTCGGTAGTTTATTACTAATTTGAGACCATGTGCCGGTTTGTAGTTTTTGAACAACAGAGAAAAATAATTGTTTGGGATTTTTTTAATGTTCATTTTGGTAACAAGGTTTAAAGCTTGAAAGATATGGCAAAATAATACAATTTAGAAAATGAATTTCCAGTATGCTGCTTAGATGTCACAGTTTTTACAAATGTTCCCTTTTTAGTACTGAGGAAAATGATGCAATAACAGGGTTGAATGTTCAGTATTGGCCACTGTTTTTGCTCTTCTTCCTATATCATCTAAAAATCTTCTAAATTAAAGGATATGCCCTTCAAACTGCACAAAAAGCAGTTAGAAAGGCCTATCTGCTTTTTGTGCAGTTTGAAGATGTGTTCGGCATTCCAAAACATAAATCATGGTCTGGATTGGAAACAGCAAAGAAGTATTTCACCCCGTCCTCCCTCTGGAGTCTCTTCAGTCACGGGTGAAAATGGGTTTTCTCTACAGCTGACAGCGCTGTCATGGTTATCTTCTTGTACTCGTGGTGTTGCCAATGGTTTTATTGCTAAAAAATGTCAGTTCTTGACTCAGAATGCTTTTAATTGGTGTTCAGGGAAATTATCTGATTTGTGGAGTATAAACTTGTTTTATGTCAAGATGAATCTTCCTCTTTCGCTCCTTTAGACATGTTTGCATTGCGGCACCTTTCTGCACACATACATTTTTCAGTTGATTGATTTTATAAAAAGTAACAAAGCGTCTATCATGGTATTCCTTCTCTGAAGAAGACTAGAGTGTGAAACACATTGAATTAATTTGCCTGCAGCAGAAGTTCCCACTGGAAAAGAGCTAATTTTAAATATGCTGAGTTTGACCTCCCCAGCCACTAATTCAGGACCCGTTCATTACACTCAGTCTTTCCAACCCTGACATATTTGACAACGAAAGTGGTCTTGTTATTGTTGAGCCGTTTGCCTGTAAGTTTCATTGGCCTGTGGAAACACTAGTATAAGTGCATTTTTGCCTTCCACCGCATGCACATACATTCATTCATCAATATTTCAACTGCGTGCTTCAGGGATTATTGCGGATTCTAAAAGGAGATGTTCGTGAAGTTGACACGGGCATCAGGATTAATAGATTTCAGATGTACGCTGGTTCTAGAACAACCACGAAATTGTTAGTGCTGTGTGAGTAATGTGAGCAGACACTGTCTCTTTGCATAAAGCGGTGTGCTGTACAGTTTTCTTTGGCTACAGTCATTTTACAGAAATGATAGAGTCTGAATGAAAGATAAAGTTTGTATACTTGAAAGTGGTTTTATGTGGAATAAAAAAATCTTCAATCTTATGAGATGACTATAAATGACGACTATAAAACATTCTGTAACTTTCAGAAGTCAAAACCAGTCTAAAGAACTAGTGATATAAGAGAAAAAACTTAATCTTAATTCATTAAATCTTTTGCTGTATTTATGGCACACGCAGCTCTGATCGTTCTTCCAAATAATTAAGTTTAATTTTAACAAGGGGATTTTCAGTGGGGATCGTTCGGTGATTCTATCATAATGTAATGCTGACTTTGCAAAAAGGCTGTTATTGAAGTATGGAACAATTAAAGTATATTTGATGAATGGTGTAGTTATAACGTCTACATGTAGGGGTTAACCGAACCATCAGTTAACCAGCTAAACCTTGACCCATTCAGTGCTAAACTCATTTCAGTACAAATAATATACTAATCAAAATTTTCTAGATTTTGTAAGATAAAAACAAATATTGTGAAATATTACAGTTTAAAGGGGTTCTATGCAGGAATGACACCCAGTGTTCAAAATAGGTACTGCAGTCCAAATTCAAAATATTGTTTGGCCCGCCTCCTCGTTCAAAGACGCAGGTTGCCAGCAACAATAGGGAGCGCAATTGACAATGAAAGCTGAGGAGACCTACACACTGTAAGCTGATTAGTTGATTTATCTGTCTTTTAATATGCTGTTGTTCATAGAGATATTTAGATGGATTCAGAGGCTTTTAGCTAGAATCTGCGATTCTCTGACCCAGTTTGTTTGCTGGTTTCCATGGCTACAATACGTGGTGTTTTCTGCCAACTGGCAACCTGTGATGTCGAAATACTATTGGATAAACTCAAGCACACAGTTTCGCACAGACCAAAACAAAAACAGACATTCCGACATGGAACGCACATTTTCAAAGTAGAATATCTGACTCTAGCATTGTTTTTCTGAGAAACAAGTAGCTAAACTTAGAATGTTACCTAAACATCTGCTAACATATTAGGGTATTTTTATGATTTATTAAAGGATTAGTCCACTTTTAAATACACTTTTCATGATAAATTTACTCACCCCCATGTCATCCAAGATGTTCATGTCTTTCTTTCGTCAGTCGAAAAGAAATGAAGGTTTTTGAGGAAAACATTCCAGGATTATTCTCCTTACAGTGGATTTCAATGGCTACCAACAGGTTGAAGGTCAAAATTACAGTTTCAGTGCAGCTTCAAGGGCTTTAAACGATACCAGATGAGAAATAAGGGTCTTATCTAGCGAATCGATCGTTCATTTTCGAAAAAAATACAACCGTTTATGCTTTATAAACAAAATATCGCCTTGAACGTACTTTCCGCTTCCGCATTCTTCATAACGCTTACGCTGAATGTCCTACGCCTTCCCTATTCAAGTTACGGAAAAAAACTAAACTGGCGCCGCGTTCGTTCCGTAAGTACAATAGGGAAGGCGTAAGACATTCAGCGTAAGTGTTTTGAAGAATGCGGAAACGGGAAGTACGTTCAAGGCGATATTTTGTGTTTATAAAGCATAAACAGTTGTATTTTTTTTCGCTAGATTCGCTAGATAAGACCCTTATTACTCATCTGGTATCGTTTAAAGCCCTTGAAGCTGCACTGAAACTGTAATTTTGACCTTCAATCTGTTGGTAGCCATTGAAATCCACTGTAAGGAGAAAAATCCTGGAATGTTTTCCTCAAAAACCTTCATTTCTTTTCGACTGACAAAAGAAAGACATGAACATCTTGGATGACATGGGGGTGAGTAAATTTATCAGGAAAAGTGTATTTAAAAGTGGACTAATCCTTTAAAGTAAAAACTTACATAGAGCCCATTTAAAATAAATGTTTCTATTATTTGTATTATAGAATGTATTTTTAAAATGTACTTTATTCCTGTGATGGTAAAGCTGGATTTTCAGCAGCCATTACTCCAGTCTTCAGTATCACATGATCCTTCAGAAATAATTTTAATATGCTGATGCGCTTTGATGCTCAAAACACATTTCTTATTAGTAGCAATGTATAAAAGATTTGTGCTGCTTAATATTTTAATAGAAACTGTGATCCATTTTTTCCAGGATTCTCTGCATGATAGCATCTTTGATAGCATCTTTTGTCTTTTTTTTTTTTTTTTTTTGATCAATTTAATGCATCCTAACAAAATAAAATCGTATTGACCCCAAACATTTGAATGGTCTGTACCAAACAAGACTTCTTGTGTCCTGGATTGTTCAGTCCAACAAAATGTGTGGCTTAAAGTGATGACTTCAGCAAACAGACCTAACATATTTTGGTAAGGTACAGTACCCAGACTGAGCTGCTTATTCACATGGAAACTCCACTCAGTCTGTCGAAACTGAAAAGCCTTCAAATGTTTCCATCTGCTCTTAGACTACACAATATTATAAGAGTGTTCATATCCATAGCTCTGCGAACCTGAGGAAGCCTGAGAAAGTCCCCATGCAAAGCTTTTCTGTCGCTGAGATGTGTTTTTGTTCTTTGCATTCTTGTCTCTTCTATTGTACAAAATTTAATACTCCTATATTTTACTAAGAAGGAATTTCTAAATAAGCCTGGAACTACAAAGGTCTATAACAAATATGGTATAGTAAATTTAAAATATAAAAATGTGAAAATAAATCATTAATAAGGGTAAAAATTGTGGTGCTCCAACTGTTGTGTGTACAGTATTTTACTTTTTATTCCTTTCCTCTTAGTCGGACAGTCTCTTATGCTCAACAAATTTGAACATATTTTAATATTTTAATTAATATTTATATTGTAAATGCGGTTTGAACTTTCTATTGATCATAATAATAATAATAATAATAATAATAATCATTGTTTCCACAAAAATATTAAGCAGCAGAACAGTTTTAAACTGTGATAATAATAAGAAATGTTTTTGAGCACCAGATCAGCACAGTGCCGGTCCTAGACTTCTGGGGGCCCTACGCACCCTTTCAGTTCTTTCATAAAAACCCCAAAATTACACCCAACCCCTTAATCTGTTCTTTCAGATTACTTTAATTTTACTGTCAACCAACAACAGTGAGTTGAAACACTCAGTAATACAATAATAATAATAATACAATAATTTAGCCTACTAATAATAGTAATGATCCTACTATATTCTGCAGAAATTGAATAAATTAATCAAATGTAAAAATAAAACACTGATGCATGAATTAAATGTACAGGTGCTGGTCATATAATTAGAATATCATCAAAAAGTTGATTTATTTCACTAATTCCATTCAAAAAGTGAAACTTGTATATTATATTCATTCATTACACACAGACTGATATATTTCAAATGTTTCTTTCTTTTAATGTTGATGATTATAACTGACAACTAAGGAAAATCCCAAATTCAGTATCTCAGAAAATTAGAATATTGTGAAAAGGTTCAATATTGAAGACACCTGGTGCCACACTCTAATCAGCTAATTAACTCAAAACACCTGCAAAGGCCTTTAAATGGTCTCTCAGTCTAGTTCTGTAGGCTACACAATCATGGGTAAGACTGCTGACTTGACAATTGTCCAAAGACGATCATTGACACCTTGCACAAGGAGGGCAAGACACAAAAGGTCATTGCAAAAGAGGCTGGCTGTTCACAGAGCTTTGTGTCCAAGTACATTAATAGAGAGGCGAAGGGAAGGAAAAGATGTGTTTGAAAAAAGTGTACAAGCAATAGGGATAAACGCACCCTGGAGAGGATTGTGAAACAAAACCCATTCAAAAATGTGGGGGAGATTCACAAAGAGTGGACTGAAGCTGGAGTCAGTGCTTCAAGAACCACTACGCACAGACGTATGCAAGACATGGGTTTCAGCTGTCACATCCTTGTGTCAAGCCACTCTTGAACAACAGACAGCGTCAGAAGTGTCTAAAGACAAAAAGGACTGGACTGCTGCTGAGTAGTCCAAAGTTATGTTCTCTGATGAAAGTAAATTTTGCATTTCCTTTGGAAATCAGGGTCCCAGAGTCTGGAGGAAGAGAGGAGAGGCACACAATCCACGTTGCTTGAGGTCCAGTGTAAAGTTTCCACAGTCAGTGATGGTTTGGGGTGCCATGTCATCTGCTGGTGTTGGTCCACTGTGTTTTCTGAGGTCCAAGGTCAATGCAGCCGTATACCAGGAAGTTTTAGAGCACTTCTTGCTTCCTGCTGCTGACCAACTTTATGGAGATGCAGATTTCATTTTCCAACAGGACTTGGCACCTGCACACAGTGCCAAAGCTACCAGTACCTGGTTTAGGGACCATGGTATCCCTGTTCTTAATTGGCCAGCAAACTCGCCTGACCTTAACCCCATAGAAAATCTATGGGGTATTGTGAAGAGGAAGATGCGATATGCCAGACCCAACAATGCAGAAGAGCTGAAGGCCACTATCAGAGCAACCTGGGCTCTCATAACACCTGAGCAGTGCCACAGACTGATCGACTCCATGCCACGCCGCATTGCTGCAGTAATTCAGGCAAAAGGAGCCCCAACTAAGTATTGAGTGCCGTACATGCTCATACTTTTCATGTTCATACTTTTCGGTTGGCCAAGATTTCTAAAAACCCTTTCTTTGTATTGGTCTTCAGTAATATTCTAATTTTCTGAGATACTGAATTTGGGATTTTCCTTAGTTGTCAGTTATAATCATCAAAATTAAAAGAAATAAACATTTGAAATATATCCGTCTGTGTGTAATGAATGAATATAATATACAAGTTTCACTTTTTTAATGGAATTATTGAAATAAATCAACTTTTTGATGATATTCTAATTATATGACCAGCACCTGTATATTTATTCTTTTTAAAGTTACTAAAGTTATTTAGTGAACAGCAGTGAATGAATCTTGCATACTTTCCGTATAGGGAGGACTGCATAGGATCAGCATATTTCTGAAGGTTCTTGTGACACCGAAGACTGAAGTCATGGCTGCTGAAAATTCAGCTTTGCCATCACAGGAATAAATTACATTCATGCATTTTAAAATGTATTCTAAGGTAGAAAACATTGTTTTTAAAAATTATATTTAATATTTCACAATATTACTGTCTTTACTCCAGCCTTGGTGAGCATAAGAGTCTTCTTTCACAAACATTAAAAAAGAGTTACTGACCCCAAACTTTTGAATGGCAGTGCAGTGCAGTGTTATGTCACTTGCAAATCTTAGACTTAAATATTACATTTTAAAAACACCGCTGAACTATTTGGTTGTTTAGGAGCTGGCGAGCTGTGGATGGAACAAGAAGGAGAAGCACAGCCTTTCACCTAACGTTGTGGCCTTCACACGGAGATTTAACCAGGTAAGCAATACTGCACTAGTCAGCATAGCCAACAGGTGCACTTTAAGATTATTTATTACAAGCTTAATCTGCTGCAGTATTAATTTCCTGTTTGCTAAAGTTGGCTTGAGCTGAAGACTAAAGGCAGGAACACACCAAGCCGACAGTCGGCCGTCGGGCACTTTTTCTTCATCGGCCGACTAAGTTTTCTCAGTGTGTTCCACACCGTCGGCTGAAGTTGGTCCTCGTCAGCTTTTTTTCGGCCGACTCGAAATGTTGAATCGGCGTTAGAGCTCGTCGGTCTGTCGGGCCATCTGATCATTCTGATTGGCTGTTCAGCTACTGCCGCCTGCTAGTTCGGAAAGGCATTTCATCTCACGCAGGCGCAGAACAGACGTGCTACTTGGCCGTTGGCTGTTTAGCGTTGGTTTGGTGTATCAGGGCAACTTTGGACACAGACGCTGCTGACGTGAGCCAACCCCATAGTCTGCTTTCATCGCCACTAGTTCGTCGGTGTCTGCTTGGTGTGTTCTGGCCTTAAAAACTGGCCTGCATAAAACTGGAGTGCCAGGCACGTGAGGAAAAACAGAGCTGAAGCAGCTGCATGTTTAGCAGGCCAAGGCGACAGTGGCCTGTGTCCTCTCTCTCTGTGCACAACACAGGCACACACACTTACACACATTATAATGACCTGACCAATTCATCTATTCCCACACACTCTACTGTAAATGCACAACACTTTCTTTATCCCCACTTTTGAAAATACGGCTACAAATATCCGCTTATGAAGGTCAGTATACAGTTGGGATGAATATGAGATTTATTTACATGGCATTTCATTTTAGAAGAGCTTAAATGTCTTGGAAGTGGCCATTTGAGGTCTGCAATTACATTTGCCATTTCGGTCTTTTTAATGTCACCATCAACAACAAATGTCTTTTATTTCCAGAAAAAAGAAAAGATTCAGTTTTGCTGCTTAGTCACATTCTAAAAAAGGTTTTCTGGCAAGCTTGTGTATAAGAGGAAATACCATCTCTTCAGTTTTTTCCTTATTAATTTATGATTTCCTGTATTTTTTATATTTTTATTATAATTATATTTTGTTAATCTGTTTTTAGGAGTCTGTTAAAGGGTTAGTTCACCCAAAAATGAAAATTATGTCATTTATTACTCACCCTCATGTCGTCCCACATCCGTAAGACCTTTGTTAATCTTCGGAACACAAATTAAGATATTTTTGATCAAATCCGATGGTTCAGTGAGGCCTCCATAGACAGCAATGACACTCCCTTTTTCAATGTGCAGAAAGCTACTAAAAACATATTTAAAACAGTTCATGTTACTACAGTGTTTCAATCTTAATATTCTAAAGCGACGAGAATACTTTTTGTGTGCCAAAAATAACAAAATACACAGTAAAATCCACAGATTTAAATCAACTCTGCTCAGATAACATTTGGTCCCTCTCTGAATAGTGTTAAAATAACACTGAAGCAGAGTTAAAGTTAATGGGATAATTAAGCTATTAATTAAGGGATGATTGAACATTAATGATGAACACCTGCTGTTAACAAGCAGAATAACTGAAGAAAAGTGAAACACAAGAACTACAAGTGACTTCAGCCAAAACCATTTAATTGAAATCAACTGAAGGTAAAAGACATTAAATCTCTCAAGCTCTGATTCACTTATTACTAACCATATTGACTTTATTTCTATCACATGTCTAAATAATTTCTTATTGAGAATTAACAGAGGTTTAAATGTTGGTGTTTTATTGGTCAATAAATTATGCCACCATCGCTGTGAAACACTATTGCAATTGCTCAAACACAAATTATTTTAAAAACATAAAGAGGTCAAGACCCCAACTAAAACAAACCCTGACCACCACGATGGTGGCATAATTTATTGACCAATAAAACACCAACATTTAAACCTCTGTTAATTCTCAATAAGAAATTATTTAGACATGTGACAGAAATAGAGATTTAATGTCTTTTACCTTCAGTTGATTTCAATTAAATGGTTTTGGCTGTAGTCACTTGTAGTTCTTGTGTTTCTCTTTTCTTCAGTTATTCTGCTTGTTAACAGCAGGTGTTCATCATTAATGTTCAATCATCCCTTAATTAATAGGTTAATTATCCCACTAACTTTAACTCTGCTTCAGTGTTATTTTAACACTATTCAGAGAGGGACCAAATGTTATCTGAGCAGAGTTGATTTAACTCTGTGGATTTTACTGTGTAGCGACTTTATGCCACAATATCCAGTGTAGGGAGATTTCAAATCAGTGGTTCAGAGCACCAAATCACATGATTTCAGTAAACGAGGCTTTGTTACGTCATTAGTGTTTTGAAACGTCAATAGTTCATGTGACTTTGGCAGTTTGATACGTGCTCCGAATCACTGATTCACAACCAATGATTCGTAAAGAATCGAAGCTTCATGAAGCAGTGTTTTGAAATCGCCCTTCACTGGATATTGTTGAATAAAGTTGCTATTTTATTATTTTTGGTGCACAAAAAGTATTCTCGTCACTTTAAAATATTGAGGTTGAAACACTGTAGTAACATGAACTGTTTTAAATACGTTTTTAGTAGCTTTCTGCGCATTGAAAAAGGGAGTGTTATTGCTGTCTATGGAGGCTGCACTGAGCCATCAGATTTGATCAAAAATACCTTAATTTGTGTTCCGAAGATCAACGAAGATCTTACGGATGTGGGACGACATGAGGGTGAGTAATAAATGACATAATTTTTCATTTTTGGGAGAACTAACTCTTTAAAGTTTGAGCAAACTTGTGTGTGCTGCAAATTTTGCTGAGTTATGTTTGCTGAGAACTGTTGGTATTTGCCAGCAGAGCAATTAAATAACATATAGCTATAAATTATATAAACCTTCACTAACTCTACCTTCACTAAAGTAGTTTTAAATACATTTTCTGAATCCTAACAACTATTGTGGGAATACCTACTGTTGTGGATCTTAGTTCTTGTCAATTTACATATGACCTTTTCTTCTCCTAGGTCAGTTTCTGGGCAGTGAGGGAGATATTGACAGCTCAAACACTGAAAATTCGAGCAGAAATATTGGGCCACTTCATCAAAATTGCCAAGGTGAGACATTCTTTGTTTTTCACGGTTCCCTCAGACAGTGCAGCTTGGTTACTTTATTTATCATTAATTCTTTTTGCTTTGTGTGTGTTGCCATGGCAGCAGAAATAGAACCCTATAATTTTAATCAAGTTCAGTCAAACATTTATTAATATTTGTATTCACATCTGAATTGCATTTTATATCCTGGTAATTGTCCTTGGCACTGGCGTTACCATAACTTGTGTTATTAGAAGTTCATTAAACATAAAGGTTTCTGTGGGCGCTTTCAAGAATTGTCTTTTAACAGTGGGCAATTTTAATGATGTTATGCGAGTCTTGATAGATTAAAGCCTTCTGTTTTAGATCAATGAGAGTGAGTAGAGAGGTTGTACTGGAGTGGTGAGTGTTTGTGGCATGAATGGAGGATGAGGGCTTCATCTGACTGTGATCCATGGACTCAGTTTACACAGCTTTCAATATGTCCAACTGTAAGAAAGGCAGAGCCATTACATTTCTTAATGATCTTCAAATGAAGATAGCAACCAACAAAGGGAGAAGATAAAAAGTGTCATAATATGACACTAATATGTCATCATTGTTACTCCTAAACCAAATACTGTAATTTCTCATAACTTCATAACTACACACAGTTTAGTACTCTCAAATCATTTCACACATTTTATTTGACTTTCCATCTGTCTTGTAATTGCTTTTAAAATGTAATTTAGTACAGATAGCTGCATTGCATTGAGAATAAATGAGCTGTAAAATGAAATTAAAGAGGATTAAAAAAGTTGTGGTTTTATATTTCCAATCCACTTCTATTGTTCAAAGTAAATTGCTATTTACTGAATCATTCAATTGACAGTAACATGGAGTTTATTGTTTTTGAGTTTTGATTTGTTTTGATTTCCAAATCAAAAAAACACTTATATTATCAAGATTAAAATTTTTATCTAATTTAAAAAGAAGTATTTCTCTTGAAATGATACTTGAGAAATTTCCCAAGCCATCATGCGGTTATTTAGATGCTTATCTTGTCTTTCGTGCCAACAGTCACACACGCAGAGAGCCACAGACTGCTGTGAATTCAATCAGCCTACATACTCTCCTGAAACTCAATGTACCATGACACAGGAAACCCGCTGAATGACTCCTTATGGTTGAACACTCACCCTGCTCCACCTGCCAAACCTGAAAGAGCTGCGTACCCTGCTACCAGCAGACATGCCCTAGTTAGCCTGAGTGGGCTATGATAACGGTTATGCTAATGGATAAAGCAGATCGGCCAATGACTTAAAAACCAAAGCAGCGCTGCTTTCCTTTTTTCCTTAAAGGTGGTTGACACATAGTGCTTTACAGAGGTCAGCCTAAGTAGGGGAAAAAAAAAACAGAAGGAGAAAAATGTGACAAGGCCAGAATCCGAATATATCAAAATTGAGTGAAATCCGAACAAATCAGTGTACATTGACTAACCCTCTCGTGCTCCTTGCATACCGCTCAAAATTACCTTTTTTTTCTTTCTTTTTTTTTTAAATGAAATGTATTTATTCAAGATTTATGACAGTTTTAGTTGAAAATTCCATTTTCAAGTCTATGCTCAAAAAAGTAGATAACTACTGCATACAGTGGGTACGGAAAATATTCAGACCCCCTTAAATTTTTCACTCTTTGTTATATTGCAGCCATTTGCTAAAATCATTTAAGTTCATTTTTTTCCTCATTAATGTACACACAGCACCCCATATTGACAGAAAAACACAGAATTGTTGACATTTTTGCAGATTTATTAAAAAAGAAAAACTGAAATATCACATGGTCCTAAGTATTCAGACCCTTTACTCAGTATTTAGTAGAAGCACCCTTTTGATCTAATACAGCCATGAGTCTTTTCAAGTTTTTCACACCTGGATTTGGGGATCCTCTGCCATTCCTCCTTGCAGATCCTCTCCAGTTCTGTCAGGTTGGATGGTAAACGTTGGTGGACAGCCATTTTTAGGTCTCTCCAGAGATGCTCAATTGGGTTTAAGTCAGGGCTCTGGCTGGGCCATTCAAGAACAGTCACAGAGTTGTTGTGAAGCCACTCCTTCGTTATTTTAGCTGTGTGCTTAGGGTCATTGTCTTGTTGGAAGGTAAACCTTCGGCCCAGTCTGAGGTCCTGAGCACTCTGGAGAAGGTTTTCGTCCAGGATATCCCTGTACTTGGCCGCATTCATCTTTCCCTCGATTGCAACCAGTCGCCCTGTCCCTGCAGCTGAAAAACACCCCCACAGAATGATGCTGCCACCACCATGCTTCACTGTTGGGACTGTATTGGACAGGTGATGAGCAGTGCCTGGTTTTCTCCACACATACTGCTTAGAATTAAGACCAAAAAGTTCTATCTTGGTCTCATCAGACCAGAGAATCTTATTTCTCACCATCTTGGAGTCCTTCAGGTGTTTTTTAGCAAACTCCATGCAGGCTTTCATGTGTCTTGCACTGAGGAGAGGCTTCCATCGGGCCACTCTGCCATAAAGCCCCGACTGGTGGAGGGCTGCAGTGATGGTTGACTTTCTACAACTTTCTCCCATCTCCCGACTGCATCTCTGGAGCTCAGCCACAGTGATCTTTGGGTTCTTCTTCACCTCTCTCACCAAGGCTCTTCTCCCTCAGTAGCTCAGTTTGGCCGGACGGCCAGCTCTAGGAAGGGTTCTGGTCGTCCCAAACGTCTTCCATTTAAGGATTATGGAGGCCACTGTGCTCTTAGGAACCTTACATTTTTTTGTAACCTTGTCCAGATCTGTGCCTTGCCACAATTCTGTCTCTGAGCTCTTCAGGCAGTTTCTTTGACCTCATGATTCTCATTTGCTCTGACATGCACTGTGAGCTGTAAGGTCTTATATAGACAGGTGTGTGGGTTTCCTAATCAAGTCCAATCAGTATAATCAAACACAGCTGGACTCAAATGAAGGTGTAGAACCATCTCAAGGATGATCAGAAGAAATGGACAGCACCTGAGTTAAATATATGAGTGTCACAGCAAAAAGTCTGAATACTTAGGACCATGTGATATTTCAGTTTTTCTTTTTTAATAAATCTGCAAAAATGTCAACAATTCTGTGTTTTTCTGTCAATATGGGGTGCTGTGTGTACATTAATGAGGAAAAAAATGAACTTAAATGATTTTAGCAAATGGCTGCAATATAACAAAGAGTGAAAAATGTAAGGGGGTCTGAATATTTTCCGTACCCACTGTATGCAGTAGTTATCTACTTTTTTGAGCATAGACTTGAAAATGGAATTTTCAAATAAAACTGTCATAAATCTTGAATACTTTGTAGCACAGACTTAAGTTTGGTCTCTTTTTAAAGACGATACTTGGCAGATTATTGCTGAAGTGGGGGGAAAAAAGTTAACAAAAAAGAAATGTTTATTTTTATGAAAAACACTATTTTAAAATTTAAAAATGTATTTTTCTAAACACGTTTTACTATGTAAAACTATGAGAAAATCAAAGCCATACATCTAAAAAAGTTGTTACAAAACTGAGGTATCTCAAAAAAATAGCTTTCAGTAAGATTTTGTTTGGGTGCAGTTCCAAACATTTCCGATAGATAATGGAATATGTTTCTTATTAAATTCCAATGCTATAATTTTTACCTCAAGGGATACAAGTATGACGACTTTTTTAACCTTTTTAAATCATGTCCTTTTTTTTTTTTTTTTTTTTTTTTTGAGTGTTCACATAGCAAGTGCCAAACCTTTACCACGTTTTGTACCATTACAATAAAGTAAAAAATTCTAAAAAATAAACCATACTTTTATTTTAGCGGGTCCTGATTTATGTGAAGCCTACAGTTGTCTTACATGAGTCATGTAATTGGGTTAATGTTTATTGAGACTGTGTCTTCTGTGTTTTTATAGAAACTGCTTGAGTTAAATAACCTGCACTCTCTGGTGTCGGTGGTCTCTGCCCTTCAGAGCGCACCCATCTTCAGACTGAGCAAGTCCTGGGCGGTAAGCAAGACCTAAGCAAGGTTTGGGTGGTCTTATTTTTTGTTTTGTTTTGTTTTGTTTTTATTATTATTATTTATTTATTTTTTTTTATTATTATTTGTTTTTATTATTATTTGTTTAAACATTTTTATTTATGCATCTAGTTAAAATATATAAATAATATTTATGTAAATAGAAATGTATAAGATATATAAGCCATACAATAAAAGGTTAAGTATGAGAAATATAGCTTGCATGGAAATTTAGTATTTAGTTGATTACCTCAATGTGATCATAAATTCTGAACTTTCAATTTGTGATATAGTTTCATAGCCTCTGCAGCACATACAAGAGGAATTTTCCATTATTTAGGAAGACTTGAGGAAAAATCTCTCATTTAATATTCTGTTCACTTACAGGGGATTTATTGTGTATAACCACCAAATGCTAGCCTTTCTGCTGGTTTATAATTTAGCTGACAATGCAGTGTTTGTGTTTATTTCTCCTGGGAGCCCTAGTGCTCTTGGATTTCCATTGATCTTATTTGCAGAGAAGGCCGTCTGAATGCATGAGGACAGTGAAAGAATGAGCCTATTGGATCTCTTTCTGAACATTTAAGTGGCTTGGAAAATTTTGAAAGGGTTGTTTCTGTGACCTTGTTTATCGTTGCCAAAGCTTTAAATCTATTTATAAGTATTTGCATCACCCCAGTTTTATGTCCAAAAGCTTTTGGCCTCTTTTCTTGAGAGGAAAAATAGATGGACTAAACTATATGCTGTACTGACAACACTTACAACCAGCCCTCAATGGGCACATTTGAATTAGTTGGGTACTTCAGGATATTTGTAGAAAACAATAGGCATTTTATCAACATTTACAGTACAAAGAATTATATATGTTTTTTTCATGCTCATTAATTAATATTTTATCTGTAGGGCTGTATTAAAAGCTTCTGAATTGGTATGGCAGATAATCCACTTCTTTCATATTCTCCTTAAAATCATACTCCATGCCTAAACTGATGACTATCATTTAATTTCTGTCTTGTTACTTTTTACATGTACTTTATGCAGAGCTGGGTAGATTACTTATGAATTGTAATCAGTTACTGATTACAAATTACATGACAAAATTTGTAATCAGTAATATAATCTCTTAGATTACAAATTTTTCGTAATGTAACTTTTGGATTACATTTAGATTACTTTTGTGCTAACTCTTATTTGATGTCACAAATATTGTAGGATAATCTTAAACTATTTTGACAGAAGAAATATATTCCAAAAAAAAAATATTCTATTCACCAACAAGAGCCTCAACAGATTTTTTTAAAGTGCAATGTATGGACAGTTAATACTAACACTAATGTACCTGTTAGTGTTTACTGATAGTAACACTGAATAAAACAAAATCACATCTATGATTTTAAAACATATTTACTTAAAATTAAGTAAATTTAGAAAACAGCAACATTACAAATACAAATATGTGATGTGATCTGCGAAAACCCATCACATGGTGAAATTAATACCATCAATACCATATGAAAGCTGGATTCGAGCCCTTTCCAAATCTGATTTCTTTCATAGCTTGTATGTAACAAAAGTTATTGGTTATCTGAAGTCGGCTGATCACTCTGATTTTCAGGAACGGAATTCTGAGAAAAACAGGTTTAAATAACTGTCACCCCCTTTTTTCGCATAGACATGAAAATGCACTATCCAAACATAAATGGTTGTAATTCAAGAATGCTTTGGAATATAGACCTAAGGTTGGTCTTGTTTTAAAGAAGACACTAGTCAGATTATTGTGTTATTATTGTAAATAAATCATGAAAGTGAAATAAAAAAAAAAAGTTGTAGAAGTTTAAATTTATGAAAATGTAAAAATATAATTGTTTATATTTTATAATAATATTTTACAAAGCATGTTTTACTCTTAAACTGCAAGAAAATAAAAGCCAAAAATGTCAACATTCCAAAATTTTAGGTTGAAATTTTTCAAAAATTAGCTTTAAGTTTGATTTTGTTTGGGCGCAGTACCAAACGTTTTCACTTGAAGACACCCAAGCTCCATATCTGACCATTTAAGGGCGCCTCCATTTATTTGAGTGATCTGAACCATATATTTCCATATTTTCATACAATTTATGAAGTAGACATCCTATTCAGAAGTGGTATGGACAGTTTGGCAGTATTTGATTTGAATTCAACCTCTAATAAACACATAATTAGAACATGTGTGTTCATTATAGCTCCGTTGTTCTCTTGTGCTCCGCCTTCTCATGATAACGTTGTATTAGAAAAAAAAAAAAATCTTTGCATGCCATAGTTTATACAGGACTGGCGGGAAATTTGCATTAATAAACCTTCATTCTACATGTTATATGGTTTATTTTGATAGGTGAACTGTTTTTGTAGTGTTTTTTTTTTTTTTTTTTTTTTTTTTTTTTACCTCCGCTGGGTGTGTTCTTCAACAGTAACGTTAAAGAAAAACAGCCTTACCACCATAAATCGCTATTTTTCTGCACTTAACAGGTGAATTTTGCCAAGAT
Source organism: Megalobrama amblycephala (assembly GCF_018812025.1). Taxonomy (NCBI): domain Eukaryota; kingdom Metazoa; phylum Chordata; class Actinopteri; order Cypriniformes; family Xenocyprididae; genus Megalobrama; species Megalobrama amblycephala. Next base: position 26,076,316 of record NC_063055.1, on the reverse strand, counting down.
ATTTTCAGAGATGATAGACAAGATGTTATAGAATGATAATTTAATGAAAACCCAATTTTGACAAAAAAATGACATTCAACCTATTTTTTGACTTTACTGAAAACGTTCCATTGCAACATCTGACAGGTTTTCCCAGATCGCATCACATATTGAAAAACATGAAATTCACAGCAATATCACTGCTACATGAAATATTTCATCTATATTTCATATATTATTATTATTATTATTATTATGTTATTATTATTTCATATATATATTTCACCTATATTTCCCCCTCACCGCCGGAAAAACTCGAAGAATCACAAATGTATAAAAGAGGCGAGTTTATTATGAAAAAAATGTAACGTTAAAAAAAAATTAAATTAGGAGAATCAATGAATTGTGAACAACTTACTGCCATTGTGTTAATAATATGTAATCATGTAATCCATAAAAAAGTAACTGTAGTCTGATTACGAGTATTTTAAAAAGTAGTTTACTCTAATTACAAGTACTTGATTTTTGGAATCTGATTACGTAATCCAGATTACATGTAATCCGTTACTACCCAGCTCTGACTGCATTTTACTTTGTAAATCATATTAAAAAGGGAAGGAGTGCAAACAGATAAAGGTCCAAAGAAGCTCAGTGCAGTAGTTTTTTTTAAAAGTAGTAAATGACTGTCTTCCTATTCAATACTTATTTTGTTGAGAGATGTCGGTGGTAAAGAGAGTTCATACTCACTGGAGACCTTAATGATTTGGGATGTAAGCAGCTTCCAGAGTTGACATTCCACGTTTAGCCACAGCACTTCTGCAAATTGAGAAAAGATGGAAAAAGAGGGAGCATGTTGTTTAGAAGTAATTGCGGCAGGACCTTTTGTCTGATACCACAAGCTCAAATTTCTTGCCATGCATTTAGCTTTGCCACATGGGAATTTTGACAATTAAATTAATAAATAGAATATTATGCATCATATATTTTTAACTAAGTCATTTATTTAATACAGTATTTAACAGCAAGGTTTATTCAATTTACCAGTATAATTCATTGATCATTAGCCATTTTTCCCCGTCGGGCCGAACAGTTCTAAGAACGATAAAGGATGGTTCCAGTTATATTTCCTCTTGAGCCTGGTACAGCACAGCACGATTACAAACCATTCTCAGCCCGGAATTCTCAGCGTGGTTCGCTAACCGTGCTGAACAGTGCCGGTAGAATGCATGTAACGTTAGTGACGTCACAACTCAGGATTGGTCACTTTTCTGTTGCCTGGAAACCAGTTTCTCTGTAACTGGCTGTGCCAAATCGGCACGGAATGGAACGGTTAAGCAAAGAGAAAGGTTTGGCCCAACAGTGAAAAGCTGCTATTGATTCTGTTTACGTCACAAAATCCAATTGAGTCCTACAGACAAAATGCCAATTTTTGCACACACACACTGATGAGCCAAAACATTGTAACAAGTCACAGGTGGAGCGAATATCGTTGATCATCTTTTAGGGTCTATTAAAGGGTTAGTTCTCCCAAAAATGAAATTTCTGTCATTAATTACTCACCCTCATTTCATTTCAAACCTGTAAGACCTTCGTTCATCTTTAGAACACAATTTAAGATAATCTTGATGAAATCTGAGGGTTTCTGAACCACACATAGGCAGCAACGTCATTGCACCTTTCGAGGTATAAGATATTTTTATTCAGAAAGGTATAAGGCATTGTTAAAATATGTTATATATGACTACAGTGGTTCAACTTTAATTTTATGAAGCGACAAGAATACTTTTTGTGCACAAAAACAACAATTTCTTCTCTCCCTTGTCATTCTCCTACGCAGTTGATGCAGTGAACGCAGTGAAGCGCTTCCATGTTCAACGTCAGAACGCCGACTCGTTATTGGCTGTTTCCTGTGTCAGCATTACACGCATGCATCGTGCTGCTCACATGTACAGCGTCGGCCAATACTGAGCTGCCGCTCGAACGTAAACCCGGAAGCCTGCACTACATTTACTACGTCAACTGCTTAGGAGACTTGGCACTTGCGCACAAAAAGTATACTCGTCGCTTCGTAACATTAAGATTGAACCACTGTAGTCACATGGACTATTTTAACGATGTCTTTCTGGACCTCAAAAGGTGCAATGACATTGCTGCCTAAGTGTGGTTCAGAAACCCTCGGATTTCATCAAAAATATCTTAATTTGTGTTCCGAAGATGATCGAAGGTCTTGCGGGTTTGCAGCGACATGAAGGTGAGTACTTAATGACAGAAATGTAACTTTTGGGTGAACTAACCCTTTAAGGTCTGGAAAGATTGGATGGTAAGCAAACAATCAGTTCTCGTAGTCAGCACGTTGGATGCTGGAGAAATGGGCAGGAATAAAGATATGAGCAACTTTGACAAGGGCCAAATTGTTATGGCAAGACAACTGAGTATTTCTGAAATGGCAAGGCTTGTGAGTTGCTCCTGGTCAGCAGTCTGAGAGGGACACCCACACAACGGTGACAGGGCACCCAAGGCTCATCAATGCACTAGGGCAACAAAGGCCATCCCATCTGGTCTGAGACAAAGAAAGTTTACCGTCACACAAAAAAACAACACAGTGCGTCACATTCTGTTGCATATGATGTTCTGTAGCTGCAAACCAATCAGAGTGCCTATGATGACCAAAAGTGCCTACATTGGACACTCGAGTGTCAGAACTGGACCTTGGTGCAATGGAAGAAGGTCATCTGATCCAATGAGTCCCCTTTGCTTTTACATCACGTGGATGGCTGTGTACATGCATGTGCGGTATTTACCTGGGGAAGTGATGGCGCCAGGAAGCACTATGGGATGACGACTAGCTGGTGAGCGAGTGTGATACTCTGTGCAATATCCTGGGTTCTGCCATTCATGTGGACTTAAATTTGACACATGCCACCTACGGCACCTAAATATTGTTCATGGTGTTGTCCTGGCCTTCAAATTCCCCAGATATTATTCCAATTGAGCACCTGTGGGATGTGCTTGACAAACAAAATGTTCTATCCATTACAATATCTTGGTACCAGATACCACAGGACACACACATAGTATATGTATGTATGTATTTATTTATTTGTTTAAAGCTTGAACAGTAAAAACTGAGAGAAAGAAACTGAAATACAGTTTGTGAAACTTGCCAATCACATGAGGGATAAATTCTGATTCATCACAGCCCTGTTTTAAGAGTTTTTTTTTTTTTTTTTCCATACGTCCCAGAACCCTGAAGCTCAAGAAAATGTGCACATTTAAATTGTGGTTTTAATTATAGATTGAAGCATTTCATTTGTCCTGTTCATAATGAAAAGGCACTTGCGTGTATTTGCTGATGGTTCTGTCTGACTATAATGACTGTTTTCGGTCTTGCTGTGCAAATGGTTTATGTTTCACTACTTATGGCACAGACTGGAGTGAGTAATTCTTTGTCATTTGTTCCAGCCAATTTCTGAACCGCTTGACTTCAAGGCCATGTTTCCACTTATTTGAAGATTAACTGCTGATTTCCCAGTAGGCATTCGATGAATTAGGAGGAATACGGTGCTCGCTGGTATACATTTTGGAACACATTATACACAAAGATACAGATTTGATATGACTTTCTCATTATTTTCAGCACTTTTAGGTTTATTGGTCTGTTCTGGTTTATGCACTGGATGCTGCCTGTCAGTCATGAAGTAAGAATTAAACATAAATAGTGATTCATATAGTGGAGTCCATAAGTCTGAGATCATTTTTTTTTTAACCTACAGCAGAAATGATCAATGTTTTAGGATTTTGAAAAATTAAAAAATAAAGGAAAGTTCAGGTTATAACATTAAAGGTGCCCTAGAATTAAATATTGAATTTATATTGGCATAGTTGAATAACAAGAGTTCAGTACATGGAAAAGACATACACTGAGTTTCAAACTCCATTGTTTCCTCCTTCTTATATAAATCTCATTTGTTTAAAAGACCTCAGAAGAACAGGCGAATCTCAACATAACACCGACTGTTACGTAACAGTCGGGGTGTACGCCCCCAATATTTGCATATGCCAGCCCATGTTCAAGCCATTAGACAAGGGCAGGACGTCTGGATGTGCACAGCTGAATCATCAGACTAGGTAAGCAAGCAAGAACAATAGCGAAAAATGGCAGATGGAGCAATAATAACTGACATGATCCATGATATCATGATATTTTTAGTGATATTTTTAAATTGTCTTTCTAAATGTTTCGTTAGCATGTTGCTAATGTACTGTTAAATGTGGTTAAAGTTACCATCGTTACTTACTGTATTCACGGAGACAAGAGAGTCGTCGCTATTTTCATTTTTAAACACTTGCAGTCTGTATAATAATGCATAAACACAACTTCATTCTTTATAAATCTCTCCAACAGTGTGTAATGTTAGCTTTAGCCACGCAGCATAGCCTCAAACTCATTCAGAATCAAATGTAATACATCCAAATAAATACTATACTCACATAATTCGAAGCATGCATGCAGCATGCATGACAAACATCTTGTAAAGATCCATTTTGAGGGTTATATTAGCTGTGTAAACTGTGTTTATGCTTTTCAAGGCAAGCACGAGCTCCGGGGGAGGGGGAGCACGAGAATTAAAGGGGCCGCAACCTATATATCGGTGCATAGTTAATGATGCCCCAAAATAGGCAGTTAAAAAAATGAATTAAAAAAAATCTATGGGGTATTTTGAGCTGAAACTTCATAGACACATTCAGGGGACACCTTAGACTTATATTACATCTTTTAAAAAGAAGTTCTAGGGCACCTTTAAATGTTAAAATAAACTGATAATTGTGCACTATTTGTTGGTTACTAATTAAATAGTTTAGTGACATTAGTCATGCAATTCTTTATAAAGAGTCAAATGATCATCTCAAATCATTCTGGATAACATGATCATAAGGTTTGAGACAAACTTGTGGTCTTTGTGGATTTTTTTTTATTATTATTTTACTTTTCACACAATTTGTTATTCTGATAATACATTGCATGACCATCCATCTATCCATCCATCCAAAATGAAAATTCTTGTTATGTACTCAACTTTAAGTCTTTTGAACACATTAATTAGTTTATTCTGCTTATTGTTCATATAATATGATTAATGATTCGATAGAATTAGATAAATTATGCAAAATATATACATTTTCAGTAGAAGTCTCAGACTTTGGGACCCCACTGTATATACACAGTATTAAAATGAGTGTCAGGAGGAGAGATACTGGAGAAATGAAGTAAAAAAGAATTTGGTAGCATGTTAATGGAAAGAAGGAAAGATGTAAAGCTTTTGGGGGAGAGATGAGAGATGGAGAAGAGCGGGCTTATATACAGTGTAGACAGATGGCCCCTTGGTTCCAGTATTTATCCTAGCATAGTGTCACAATGCTTGCCAACTGACAAATGCAAGTTAAAAATTGGCTTTGGCTGATCAATAAAACCAGTTGGCCATTCATTTTATATGGAATTGTAACATACTACCATTTAATTCATTTTCCCATCCTTTTTTCTTGCATAATTCTACTTCCACTTACTAATTGATCCCCTGTTCCACTCTTTTTCCAGTCTTAAGATAGATAAAAAAGACAAATGGACGTACATCTCTTAACATTGCACCTGAAGGTAAGACGCTCATCCTCCTCAAACTCAGTGGAAAGTTGTTTGGAATGTGTCCCTGAGCTCAGTGCTGCTCCATCTTTAGAGCTGTTGATGTATGAAGGCTTTAACTGCTATCTGGAGCAGCTATAGAGGCAGAAAGCACAGTAATGGCCTCCATGAACTATACTGTAATCAAAGTCAGTCATTTGTTACTGCAAAATAAAATAAAGATGTTAGTGGTTGAAAAAATCCCCTCACTTTTATCGCCCTCGGAGGAATAGTTTAGCACTGTATGAGTAATGCCACTGTGGCAGCCGCTCAAGCCCCTGCGCTTGAGGAGCGAGGCCGGCTGCTGCTGTGGTCTTGGTGGCGGGTGGTGGAAGCTTGATAAAGGAGATCAGAAAAAGCTTTTGTTTTGGCATTTGAGTGCTCTAGCTCAGGCTAGAAAATGACTAGTGTAGCTGCGGAGATGGTACACACATGGAAATCACATTCACTTAAATATGCCGGTGCACTTATAATTTATTTATCTATCCCTGTTCATCATTTGTAATGGCTTTGTAATTAGTATTTCCTTAAAATATCATAAGCAGTCTTCCTTAGCTTGTAATACTTCTTCAAATCTTTGTCATAATATTATTATTTCCACACCAGGCTCCCTGATTGATGGTATTGTGATCTAACTTTCCTGCCATGGATTATCTCAACACCATTTAAAATCAAATAAAATCCGTACCGCTTCCTTTGGCAAATAAAAAAAAAAAAAAAAAAAAAAACACTTTTCTGTTTCTCTGTTGCAAGTCCAAAGGAGAAGAATCCAAGTTGTGGTTTATTAAATTCTTCAGGTAAATTTTAGGCCAACATCTAAATGATGATAATATATTCCATAGAGCGCTGTCTTACTGTCAAGTGAGCTTTCCACTCCCTTGCTGTATTGCTTGAGTATGAAGCTGCTGGAACATAAATGTATCCAAAAGTTATGCTGATTTGAGCAACTCTGCTTGTAAATGACTAATATAATCTGATTATTACAGTCCCACTGTGTTTCGGGGATGCATGACTTTTTAATGTGACATTCAGCTTTTTTACACCATGATCAACCCCTTCATACATTTTTTTTCCCCCGTTTCATTATTTAAAGGAGTAGCTCATCCAAAACTGAAAATTATGTCATCATTTACTCATCACCATATCTTTTAAAAGCCCCATGACTTTATTTTTTTGGGATTTTAAGGTGCTCCGTGCATGAAATTGAATTTATGTTTGTCTGTTTGTTTGTTTTGTTCTTTTTGGAATATGACAGTCTCTGATCTCCGTCACTTTCGTTGTATGGAAGAGAGAAATTTTAAAGGGATAGTTCACCCAAAAGTGAAAATTCTGTCATTATTTTCTCACCCAAACATGTTTGAATTTCTTTGTTCTGCTGAACACAAAGGAAGATATTTGGAAGAATGTCAGTAACCAAACTGACCCCCCAATGACTACTAGTATTTATTTTTCCTACTATGGTAGTAAATGGGGGGCGAAATCTGTTTAGTTGCTGACATTTTTCCAAATATCTTCCTTTGTGTTCAGCAGAACAATGAAATTCAGTGGGGGGTGAGTCAATGGGGGTCAAGATCTGTTTAGTTACTGACATTCTTCCAAATATCTTCCTTTGTGTTCAGCAGAACAAAGAAATTCATATGGGTTTGGAACAACTTGAGGGGGAGTAAATGATGACAGAACTAACCCTTTAAATAATGTACTTCACTCAAAATTTAAAATTGCAAATAAAATGTTTGTGCTATTTCCTACCATCCTTCTTTAGTCTAAAGCAACTAAAAATCATTTTTAAAAGAGTATAACATAATCTAACATTACGCTAGAAGACATGGAGGGTATTCTAGACACTGAGTTCAACAAGATGTGAACATTAATAAGGGAATGTCAGTATATGTGATTTCATCTCTGGAGACTGTGTTCATCTGTCAACAGTGTGGTTTCAGCATACTGCTTGCATTTTTTGAACAAAATCTTTTCTCTGACCAAACCTACGAAAGTGTGAACTGACTGGATTGCAGTATGTGTATTTGTCTAACACCAGAAGAGCATGTTGAAGTACTTTGTGGAAATGTACTGCAGCATTTGATGTGATAAAGAATTTTTGAGTTAATGAGCTTTCCGTTAATCCTTACAGGGTTTTTGCACATGGTCATCCCTACTGATGTTTTTCAACAGCGTGTGCTGTAACGAAGCGTTGGGTGAATTTATGCCACTCATAAAATCTTTCTAGACACTGAACCCATTTCATATGATCATGTGCTTTCCAGAAATGAGAAATATACCCAGTGCCGATAGCATATGTTTGTATATCTGGAGTTTAAGCTCTGGGAAGTTTTCTCTGAACACATTTTTATTAGTCTCCCAATAGGTTGTCTTGTTTTTCATATTTATCATATTTGCAGACAGCTTTATTTAGATCAGAAGACTTAGTGAAGCTCCCCTCTGACAAAATTCACAAAACAGCACCTCCCCCTACTAAAGTTAGTGGCCAACTGGGGAGTAACTGTTTATTTTTCAAGGGCAGTATATTTAAATGAATAAGGCATAGCTGAGATGAAAAATATGTTACAATAATAATAATAATTATTATTATTATTATTATAACACATTTAAAATAATAAAATAATAATTAGTAGTGTAATTATTGGCAAATGTTTTTCATCTCAGATACTTCTATTAATTCATTCAAATATTATAAAATGATGAATTAGCCAAGAAAAAAAAATAAAAATAATACTGTATATACATTAAAATGTATTCTGAACAAAATGGCTTCTTCTAAAGGTGCCCAAGAATGCTTTTTAAAATATGTAATATAAGTCTAAGGTGTCCCCTGAATGTGTCTGTGAAGTTTCAGCTCAAAATACCCCATAGATTTTTTTAAATAAATTTTTTTTAACTGCCTATTTTGGGGCATCATTAACTATGCACTGATTTTTTCAGCGCGCCGCCCCTTTAATTCACGTGCTCCCTGCCACACGAGCTCTCGATTATATTACAGCACATTTACAAAGTTCACACAGCTAATATAACCCTCAAATGGATCTTTACAAGATGTTCGTCATGCATGCTGTATGCATGCTTCGAATTATGTGAGTAAAGTATTTATTTTGATGTTTATATTTGATTCTCTATGAGTTTGAGGCTGTGCTCCGTGGCTAATGGCTAATGCTACACTGTTGGAGAGATTTATAAAGAATGAAGTTGTGTTTATGAATTATACAGACTGCAAGTGTTTAAAAATGAAAATAGTGACGGCTCTCTTGTCTTCGTGAATTCAGTAAGAAACGATGGTAACTTTAACCTCATTTAACAGTACATTAGCAACATGCTAACGAAACATTTAGATAGACAATTTACAAATATCACTAAAAATATCATGCTATCATGGATCATGTCAGTTATTATTGCTCCATCTGCCATTGTCGCTGTTGTTCTTGTTCCACATCCAGACGTTCTGCCCTTGTCTAATGCCTTTCATAATGTTGGGAACATGGGCTGGCATATGCAAATATTGGGGCGTACACCCCGACTGTTACGTAACAGTCGGTGTTATGTTGAGATCCGCGTGTTTTCCGGAAGTCTTTTAAACAAATGAGATTTACATAAGAAAGAGAAAGCAATGGAGTTTGAAACTCAATATATGTCTTTTCCATGTACTGAACTCTTGTTATTCAACTATGCTGAGGTAAATTCAAATTTTGAATCTAGGGCACCTTTAAGCAGACATCAGTATTTAGTGTGACCTCCTGGACTTCTTCAATTTTCTCAAAAATGAAACTCTGAGAAACTTCTCATCAGATTTTGAAAGTTTTCTTGGTCTTCTAGTTCTTTTCTGTTCCATTTAGGTTTAAGAGAGCTAGGTTCCTGCTATTGCTCAAGTGTAAGGGAGGTCAATAAATACTTGCCACTTTAGCCTATGAAAGCTGTTCCATCTTTTTTAATACTGTGTACAAATTTACTGTATTTTCTCATTATATTCTAATAAAGAGACTGAGAAATAATTATATATGGTCATTATATCATTGCTAAAACAACATCTAATGGTGGCCTAAGACTAAGACCATATACCATCTTTTTAAAATCATATTTGAATGAATTCAGTTACTAACAATGTACTTATTTGCCAACAGTAATAGTAACAAAGACAATAATTGTATATATTAATATTTTATTTTTTTACTTGAATTCATTACCTTTTTTTGTTCCTATCCTGCACTCAGACTTTGAATACGTCTGATTTGTATGTTTCACACTTGAGAAGAAGCCATTAGTTGTTGCTAATTTGCTGATTGAATGAACTGTTTGTTTGTTTGCTTTCTGTTCTGAACAGTTGATCAGTCGAAAGGACAAGGCCACCTTTGAGAAGCTTGACTTTCTGACGTCAAAGGAAGAGAATTACAACCGTATGAGAGAGTACATCAGGTCCCTCAAAATGGCCCCCTGCATCCCCTACCTAGGTGAGTGCTAGTAAAAGATCACAGTTGCGCTTATGTTAATGGTATTTTGGTACCTTCATCCACTTCCATTCAGTCAGAAATGCCATAAGGCCATAACTAAAGTATAAGATGTTTCCTTTGAACAGAAACATAATTTGGGTCAGGGAGAGGAACGGGTCATGCCTCACTAGACTTAACCAGCTTTGTGATATTGACTCATTTAATGCTAGCAAACGCATTTTACTTCAGTATTATGGCTTCCCATTGTTTCTTGACATGTAGATGATTGGTGATGGCAGGGTTCATTTTAAGTGAATTTTTTTTTTTTTTTTTTTTGCCTTGTCTCATCTGCACTTTCTCCAGTGTACAGCAGAGGGCATATCAATATACTGCTCCAGTTCAGGAATGATTGAGAAATGTGCCATATCCTGTTTTAGGTATCAACACAGGAAAGTAAATTACATACGTCAAACCATTTCAATGGTTTTTCAGGGATTCCTGCTTAAGCTCAAATATTCTATCACTGCACAATGCATGAACTGAAACACTCATTGGCTCTCTGAACATTTTTGTAAGATGGAAAATACAATGAAATTATGTTGAAATCCAGATTGGTACATTGGTAGCCGCTTTTTCTCTCTTATGAAAAGACATCTGTCAAAGACACTCGTGGATGTTGCAGAAGCCCAGTCAGGGATTATTTACACACACATCAGTCTCCTCTAAAGGCACTGACAGCACTTGAAATGGATGCCTCCCTCAGGATTGTCCAGCAGAGTCCAGATCTCTCACTCAGTTACGCTGTTCCATCTTATTCATCAGCAGCGAGGTCTTTATGACTAATCCAGCTGTTAGCCGAGAGCCCGACCTGATCAGAAAGGGATTTGGAGGCTTTATGTTTAAGAGGTCTTGTTTTACGAGATGCGCTTTTTAAGACGAGGATGTTTGACTTTGAACTGCACAACAGACCATACAGTATGTCATTGCCACGAGGCCCGAGCTCATGGTCACAGAGTTTTCCAGGTGCTCTTGTGTCATTGTGGTATGTGAATAACCTAAAGGCCAGTCAGAAATAACTTCAGTCGGCTGTAACTCAGATTATCTCTTGGTCTTTAACTTGTGGGCTGGTTCATTTCTAGAGGTCTGAAATGCACAAACAGACAGTCACTGTAAATTTTAAGAAGGTAAACATGTGGATTGAGCTGACGCATGCCATCTCCCTTCTCCCAGCCGCACACATCTTTCTCATTAACCAAATTTCCTTTACATAATCCACAGCGAGCGTCTGCTTCCACTTGGGCAGCGTGTCAGTAAACTGTGTCCAACTCATCAGAATGCTCTCTCAGACGTCACAGGGCAGAAACCACTGTACCTGGTGACGGTACCTTGTGGTTTAGTATATTCATAACATATTCCCATTTCTGAGCAGCAGGCAGTTGAAACCGCAGGGACGGAAAGACTGTCTGACGTGGCTGAGGTTGTGCAGGCTGTCACTTCAAATCTGTCAGTTTCCACTGTGCTTCTCCAGTGGCCCGTTCCATTTCCCATTGGGACAAAGGAAAAGGAAATTAAAGGGTTTGGGATTTTGTCAAACTCTCTTTTCATGCTTTTTGATGTATTTAATAGAACTTGTGTTATTGGTTTTAATACAAAAATTAATTCATACCTTCAGTTTGGAAGATAATAAGTTGACTTGGTGACTTGGCTTGAGATCTAGGATTGGAGCGTTAGTTTTCTGATTCTGTAACAGTTTTGTTTTCCTGTTAATTTTGTTATAAACATTCTTAAAAGAATTTACTGGCATATCGGGTGTTATTCGAGTTCAACTCACGCTCGCATATCACTGAGGTACAAAGAAATATGACAAGTTGATTGGTATATTCTGTTTTACACTTAGAATAGAAGACTAATATTTAGCAACAGGTTCAAGTAGGTCACACAAATTCACCATGTTGACTAATAGAAAGCTCCACAGTTTGAAAGTGACTTCTGTAAGAGATGTGCTTCATATCGCTACACAACTGACAACAGATAACGGACATTTTTGCTCACAAAATTTTGCCGTAATGTTTGTAAATGTGAATGTATATTAATTCATTAAAATAAATGTAATCGTATCGCTCTGCTCTGATTTAGAATGGAAAGAATTCTAGATTTTATGACCTGGAGATAAAATAACTAATAAAAGCAACGTTAATCGTTATTTTTTTATTATTATTTATTTTATGTAGATCAAAATTTTCAGATTCTTATTTCTGGTTTTAAACTCCAAATACTATCACCTCTTAGGCCAAGTTCACACAGTCATTTTTTGGGTTTGACAACCGCATTTACTTACAGGTGTGAGTCTCGAAATGTCTCGTTCACACAGCAACTTACAGTAGCGTTTGGGACACTGTCTGTATGAACGTGCAGTGAGTGTCAAGCCCGCATTCTCTTACTATCACTTTTCACATGACTAGAGACTAACTGAACCGCGAGTTCATCCATCAAAACTTCATTAACGAACATCAGCACGTAAACACGCGCTAGCCGGAGTCTTTAACCGACGCACACGCGTGTCACGTCCTTTGCGACATCTCGCGCATACACGGCATTTGAAAAGAAACACAAAACTGACATGAGCCGCTCCGGTAGAGAACAGTGACTGGATCTATGCACAGCTCACATCTCTGTCGCAGTAAGTTACCAAAAGCGAAACCACACACAAAACACCGGCACTCTTGCACTGTATGACGTGACAGACAACTAATTGTCCAGTAGGGTTCCGTTCACACAGCGCGAATATTCCGAAAATGCGGTTGTGAGTCCTGAAAATGTACAGGTGTGAGTTCGTTTATAGAATGCGGTTGTCACTCACGTAAATAACCGCACTGCGTGTGAACGCAACCGTATTAAGGACTCAACTACAGGACTGACAACCGTATTCTGCTGCTGTGTGAACGTGGCCTTAGACTTCCATTGTAAGTGCATTACCATAGACAGGACAAGTTATTAAATTATTAAAAACACATTATTTTCTGTGTTATTCAACAGCAAGCCACAGATGCATAATCTCAGTGGAGCTTGTTATATTTATATAACATTTATGGTAACACTTTAGTTTAGGGTCCAACTCTCAATATTAATTAGCATGCATGTTACTATAATATTGGCTGTTTATTAGTACTTATAAAGCACATATTAATTGCATGACCATATTCTAGATCCCTTGATCCTGCCCAATACCTAAACTTAAAGGGAGAGTTCACCCAAAAATGAAAATGAGCCCATGATTTACTCACTCTCAAGCCTTCCTAGGTGTATATGACTATCTTTGTCAGATGAACACAATCAGAGATATATTTAAAAATATTCTGGCTCTCCTAAGTATTATAATGGTAGTGAACAGGGCGCGTATTTTGAAGCCCCCAAAAAATGCATCCATCCATCATAAAAAATAATCCACCATACAGTTCCAGGGGGTTAATAAAGCGATGGGTTTTTGTAAGAAAAATATCCATATTTAAAACTTTATAAAGAAAAATAACTAGCTTCCAACAGATAACCGTACGCATCGTTTTGTGGCGGAAGAGTGACCTCTGACCCGACGCGTGATGTAATGGTGAACGCTGAAGCGTAAAGGAGAGAGCAAAACAAAACACCGGTCACAAATTAGAAGTCTAAAACGAGAAACTGTAAAGAGAAATGTCGGAGGTTTTCGATAGAAGAGCAGCTTGAGGTTGTTACAGAGCCATATTTGTCTAAACCGCGAGAAGTGTCTAAGCTTACGCTACTCCTACATTCTGCGTCATACATCGCCTCAAGGGTTTACTCATTTAGCGCAAGTCGACTTGCGCAGTATGTGTACGGTCATTTGCGGTGTTCGTCTGAAAGAAGATAGTCATATACACCTAGGATGGCTTGACAGTGAGTAAATCATGGGATAATTTTCACTTTTGGGTGAACTGTCTTACTATTACTATTAATAAGCAGTAATTAGGAGTTTACTGAGGCAAAAGTCATTGTTAATAGTTGGTTACTAGTAGGGATGTCCAGATCCGATCACGCGATCGGAAATCGGGCCCGATCACGTGGTTTCAGACTCGATCGGAATCGGACGTTACCTCCCGATCAGGACTCTGATATATATGTATTGGGGTGCAACGGTTCTCTGTAAAAAATCGAACCGTACGGTTCTCCACTTACGGTTCGGTACGCACTTGCACCGTGGTCCATCTCGAATGAGGACGCATCTATTGGTTAATATGGTTTGTTTAAAATAGCAACGTGGGAAACAGACAGACAGAGTTCAGATAATGTATGTTTCAGTCGATGGATGCGCAAAACGGTACAACAACAATAATCAGAACGCGTGGACAAAACAGTTACTCTTTGTAAACTGTTAACTGCGAGTGCCGTCTGCTCTAATGTCCAGTCATTTACGCCGTCATCGCCGTTGATAGCGCGAGCGCAGGTGAGACCTGAACAGCACACGCTGCTATCTGTGTTTAAACTAACTCATGTAAGCCTTGCTGATTTAAACCTTCAAGAACAAAACGCGAAAGAGAGCTCGCGCGCTGTGAGAAGATTTGTGTGCGCTCATCCGAAGCGCGCACACGCTTATTTCAGTCAGCGCGCAAATACTGAGTTCTCTTTCAAGTCTTGCGCTTCAGCGGACAAATTCATACAAAAATTATGTCAACATGCCCGTCTTAGCGAGTATCCTAGCAAACATAGTCGGTTATGTCTTAAGTGAACGTATATTAGTCGAGAAAGAAAGGCACATGTGTAACAGTATATGTAGGCCTACTGGATCGTGCATGTCTTATAGGGAAAAAAACTATTCCTGCTGCCTGTTTTTAATGTTAAATCAAACAACAAATAACAAAGAAATCACTCACTGCTCTTGACTGAATAGTTTTTGTAACTTCAATAATGATTAATCTTTATTTATTTTATACAGTAAAGATAATATGCAGTGATATTTTATATTTGATTACTTTATCCATTTTCTGTATGTGAAAACTACTGTTAGATACCTGAAAAACCTGAAAAGCACCGTTCCTGGATCCTGGATCTGTTTTTTCGCTCTTCTTTATTCTTTTTTATGTATTATAGCAGTATCGGATCGGGACTCGGTATCGGTAGATACTCAAAATCAAATGACTCGGACTCGAGGGCAAAAAAACATGATCGGGACATCCCTAGTTACTAGTGAGAATTGGACCCTAAACTAAAGTGTGACCACATTTATTAAATAGTCAAAGAGCTAATTTGTTGTTTGAGTCTTGTGAAGAACTTTTAAATTAATTGTTTGAGCCTTTTCCCTTTAATTTGGCACATTAAAGGTGCCATCGAATTGAAAATTGAATTTACCTCGGCATAGTTGAATAACAAGAGTTCAGTACATGGAAATGACATACAGTGAGTCTCAAACTCCATTGTTTCCTCCTTCTTATGAAAATCTAATTTGTTTAAAAGACCTCCGAAGAATAGGCGAATCTCAACATAACACCGACTGTTACGTAACAGTCGGGATCATTAATATGTATGCCCCCAATATTTGCATACAGGGAGTGCAGAATTATTAGGCAAGTTGATTTTCTGATCATATTTTTTTCCCAAGCACATTTTACCAATTCCAATCCACATCAATCTTAATAACTACTATTAATATTGTTTTTAATCATTTATAAGTGATATATAATTGTTCATGAAGGCTGGAAATGAAAAATGCCTTATATTCAGGTGTGCAGAATTATTAGGCAAGTTTTCTTTTACAGGCAAAATGAGCCAAAAAAGAGATTTAACTCAGACTGAAAAGTCAAAAATTATTAAATACTCATGAGAAGGACGCAATACTAATGCAATACTAGAAATTGCAAAGTTAAAGCATGACCAAGGGACAGCAAAATGCTCATTGGGTCAGCGGGGTCAGACAAAAACAGGTGGAAAAGAAAAGACACGTTAACTGCAAAATAATTAAGAATTATGTGTGAAACCATCAGGAACCCTTTAGTCTCCAGCGCCACCATTTTCCAGGTCTGCAACCTACCTGGAGTCTCCAGAAGTGCAAGGTCTCAGGATCTCAGAGACTTAGGTTAGCTAAAGAATCCTAAAAAATGACCCGCACTTGATAAGAATCACAAGCTGAAGTGTTATAAAATACATGAAGACTGGGTTTTTATAGGCCTTATAAACAGACAGCTTGAGAGTGACTCCTGAAGGACCAGCACCACATCCTCTTGTACCACTGTTTGAAGAATTTATCTTCCAGAATCTGGCAGTAAGTTTTGGAAGATCATTTTTAGTCCATCTCTGCAAGACAGACATTTCAGGATAAGAGATGGACTAAAAGTGAACTCAAACACCTTACTGCCAGATTCTGGATAAATTCTTCAAACAGTGGTACAAGAGGATGTGGTGCTGGTCCATCAGGAGTCATTCTCAAGCTGTCTGTCTATAAGCCCTATTAAAACCCAGTCTTCATGTATTTTATAACACTTCAGCTTGTGATTCTTATCAAGTGCAGGTCATTTTTTAGGATTCTTTAGCTAACCTAAGTCTCTGAGATCCTAATACCTTGCACTTCTGGAGACTCCAGGTAGGTTGCAGCTCTGGAAAATGGTGGCGCTGGAGACTAAAGGGTTCCTGATGGTTTCACACTTAATTCTTCACCTTAATTCTTAATTATTTTGCAGTTAACATGTGTCTTTTCTTTTCCACCTGTTTTTGTCTGACCCCGCTGACCCAATGAGCATTTTGCTGTCCCTTGGTCATGCTTTAACTTTGCAATTTCTAGTATTGCATTAGTATTGCGTCCTTCTCATGAGTATTTAATAATTTTTGACTTTTCAGTCTGAGTTAAATCTCTTTTTTGGCTCATTTTGCCTGTAAAAGAAAACTTGCCTAATAATTCTGCACACCTGAATATAAGGCATTTTTCATTTCCAGCCTTCATGAACAATTATATATCACTTATAAATGATTAAAAACAATATTAATAGTAGTTATTAAGATTGATGTGGATTGGAATTGGTAAAATGTGCTTGGGAAAAAAATATGATCAGAAAATCAACTTGCCTAATAATTCTGCACTCCCTGTATGCCAGCCCATGTTCAAGGCATTACACAAGGGCAGCCAGTATTAACGTCTGGATGTGCACAGCTGAATCATCAGACTAGGTAAGCAAGCAAGAACAACAGTGAAAAATGGCAGATGGAGCAATAATAACTGACATGATCCATGATATCATGATATTTTTAGTGATATTTGTAAATTGTCTTTCTAAATGTTTCGTTAGCATGTTGCTAATGTACTGTTAAATGTGGTTAAAGTTACCATCATTTCTTACTGTATTCACGGAGACAAGAGCCGTCGCTATTTTCATTATTAAACACTTGCAGTCTGTATAATGCATAAACACAACTTCATTCTTTATAAATCTCTGTATGTAAACATCCAAATAAATACCATACTTACGCGATTAGACATGCCGCATGACGAACACTTTGTAAAGATCCATTCTGAGGGTTATATTAGCTGTGTGAACTTTGTTTATGCACTGTTTAAGGCAAGCGCGAGCTCCGTGGGCGGGGAGCGCGAGCATTTAAAGGGGCCGCAGCCTAAATCAGCTCATATTTAATGATGCCCCAAAATAGGCAGTTAAAAAAAAATCTATGGGGTATTTTGAGCTGAAACTTCACAGACACATTCAGGGGACACCTTAGACTTATATTACATCTTTTAAAAAGACGTTCTACGCACCTTTAACTTGTCAGGTCAGTATACAGCAGAACCGCTGCAGCTGTAGCAGATTGATGTTTAATCCATTCACAGACAAAGTAGCTGTACATCTTTTATTGCAACAGTTTGGGGAAATGTTACACTTACAGTATATTACAAATTACACATTATTTTCAACAATATTACGTGTATATGTACATAAACCTGTTGGGTCTTCATTTGACACCAACAGCAAATTTACACAGTAAATACAGTTTAGATGAAGAAATCGATGACTGTTTTAAGATGTTTAATTATGCATATTTTTAAACTGCAAAATTTTATGAACTTTAAAAATGAAATCCCTGAAATAAATTATGAGTCATTCATCTCATCAGGAAATATATATTCTCTTAGCTTTGAATAAACTAGGAAAGCATAAGCTATTTATCACTGGATTGGATGTCCTGTGTCTTATTTGTAACAATGAATGAGTACTAATCAGTTATTTCAATATTGTATGACCTATTTAACAAAAACAATCTAAAGAACTGACAACAGATTCACGATTGCACTAAAGATGAACAGGTTTCATTTGATTTGATTGAACTAGAGTGAAAAAGCACATCATGTTCATTATATATTTTTGTTTAGATGACTTAGTGAAGTGTAAGTAAGTAAAACAGGCCAAATCATCAGACACATCATTTTCTGTGATAATGGATGTAAATAGCACTTAATAGAGCTTCCTTTTGTAGTCTTTGACAAGTTGGTGTTCCTTCTTAGTTACATCAACCAAGACCCTGTTCGTGCTTGTGCTCTCATATCTAACTATGTACGTAGGAAGCAAAACAATTTAAAAAGCACAGTCTAAACGAATTGCACTTTATGGGGTGAGCGGTGACCATAAGGGAGCAATTATCAGTTCATTCCCTTCCCTGTGTTTATGTGCTGCTCAGTGGAAGGTGTTCGGGTTGGGTCTTATCATCATCACCACCTTCTTGAGGGAATAGGCGCCTCCTCTGAATTCAGCCCAGTACACGCCGTCCTGATAGCGGCTGCGGTAGTGCCCTCCCTTGTACCACACGCCGTTCAGATTTGAGTGGGCGCAGGCATTATACCACCAGCCTCCTTTTTGGTAGTGTGCACAGTTGCCTAAGAGAACACGTTATATATATATTATTATATATTTATAGAAAATTTAAGAAAATCTCATTTTATCCGTAATTGACTGACTGATACCTGTATATACGTCACGATCCCTGTCTAGAGTGGTAAACTGCTTCCCGTTGTGCCAAGTTAGGGAGTCACCAGCGTTGCCATGGTAACGGCCCACTCTGAGCCTGTAGAAGTCAGCCTCGGGTTCAAGGCGGAAACTTGCATACTCTGCAAACGTCTTGCGTCCAGACCAGTCCTCCAAGGTGACCAGCAGCTTGTAGTTGCCCTGGTTGGTTATCCAGTATATGTTCTCCAGACCCAGCCAGTACTCTCCATCAATGTTTCCAAAGCCTTGCTGTAGTAAAACAGAGGA
This sequence comes from Megalobrama amblycephala, assembly GCF_018812025.1. Taxonomy (NCBI): domain Eukaryota; kingdom Metazoa; phylum Chordata; class Actinopteri; order Cypriniformes; family Xenocyprididae; genus Megalobrama; species Megalobrama amblycephala. The sequence continues at coordinate 26,056,985 of NC_063055.1, read as the reverse complement.
GCGCCTGCCATTGAGTATTTGATGGACCAAGTAAAAGTTCTTTTAGTATGTATTACTTAGTATATATTATTTTGTCATGTCCATAAGGCTGAAAATTTGCCATTTGAAAAAATTGTCGTTTTACTTGTAAGCCTTGTTTGTGAGCCCATTCTTTGCATTGAAAGGCATCTTTATGTGCCCATGAAGCACTTGTAATTCCGGCTTTCCTTGTGTTTAATACTGTATCTACAGGGCTTTGAATATCTGTTTGTTTTTTTGTGAGGATTCAAATGAATGGCTTTTTTTGTACTTTTTTTTTTTATTTCTCTGCTCTCTGCAGTGATTTTCTACGGAAGAGGATTAGGGCCAAGCAATAATAAAAAAATAAAGCCATCTTGAGATTAAAGTTGTTAAATTTCGAGAAAATCTCATTAAATTTCGAGAAAAAAGCCAAGATAAAATGTTGAGAATAAACTTGTTAAATTACGAGAAAAAACTCGTTAAATTTTGAGAAAAATGTCGAGATAAAATGTTGAGAATAAAGTCATTAAATTACGAGAAAAAAGTTGTTAAATTACGAGAGCAAATTCGTTAAATTATGAGAAAAATGTCATTAAATTTAGAGAAAAAAGTCGAGATAAAATGTTGAGAATAAAGTCATTAAATTATGAGAAAACAGTCGTTAAATTACATGAACAAATTCGTTAAATTACGACTTTTTTCTCATAATTTAATGAGTTTATTCTCAACATTTTATCTCGAATTTTTCTCGTAATTTAATGACTTTATTCTCAACATTTTATCTCGACTTTTTTCTCGAAATTTAACGAGTTTTTTCTCGTAATTTAATGACTTTATTCTCATAATTTAATGAGTTTATTCTCAACATTTTATCTCGAAATTTTTCTCGAAATTTAACGACATTTTTCTCGAAATTTAATGACTTTATTCTCAACATTTTATCTCAACATTTTTCTCGAAATTTAACGAGTTTTTTCTCGTAATTTAACAAGTTTATTCTCAACATTTTATCTCGACTTTTTTCTCGAAATTTAACGAGTTTTTTCTCGTAATTTAACAAGTTTATTCTCAACATTTTATCTCGACTTTTTTCTCGAAATTTAACGAGTTTTTTCTCGCAATTTAACAACTTTAATCTCGAGATGGTTTTATTTTTTTATTATTGCTTGGCCCTAATCCTCTTCCGTAATTTTCTTTATTTCAGATAGAACAGAAACATATAAAAAAAAAACATTTCTTTAAAAAAACCCTACTTTTAATTCTATTATAGAGAATGTGTATTAAAACGTCTTTGAAAACAAAGAACATTATTGAATCATTCATTTGTACAGTATATTACATATAAGCCATACACAAAGCATACATATAGATCATATTAATGTTCAGAGAGTAATTGTTAAGTTTTCATTTGCACTGATGCATTTCAGTGCAGTGGAAGTTTCTGCTTGGCATATGTTCCTCATTAAACCTCTTTAAGTGCAAGGGTCTGTATGTTCACAGCCATCCGGTTCAGCTTATGTGAAGCAGCCAAGAGTTATAGACCATGTGACATTAAGTGACAAAGTTAAAATGTAAGCAAATTGTTACCACAGGAACATAAATTCGCCTGTTTGTTGAACTTACCACCATTGGCAAAGTAAAACATATATCACCCCTGTCTACTACAGAGATATTTTATGCTTAATTGTACTGCTCATTTCCTGTTTTTACATTTAGATTACCTTTGCCGTTATCTAACACTCGTTCAAATGTAATCTTTAAAAACACTAACAATTTAATAACACTGCTAAATGTATTCAAAAGTTTGGGTTCAGTAAGTAAATTATTGTAGTTTTCACAAACCTATTAAGCAGCAACTGTTTTGATTGATAATAGTAAGTCTGTCAGAGCTTGTTTACACCGATTGAACATGCTGAACATGTAATGTAATCTTTACATTTTCGTACTGTTATGCCTACTTGTAGCATTTAAAATGATTGATTGATTTTCATTTCATTTTTAGGTTTTATTTATCTAGACAAAATGCTATATCCTATTTTATCATCAGCCATTTATCACTTATCGGTCATAACATCTAGCCTAATAATTATTGGCCAGAATGTATCTTCCTGGCTCACCTTATATGTCTCCCAGTTTCTGAAGAAGTTGACGGAGCCATCCATTCTTCTCTGGATGACCGTCCAGCCACCAGGGTCCTGTCTTTGGTCACACCACACCTGCATCAGCTTGTTGGTGTTCTCTGGCTTCACTAGGTGCATGCCACTGTTTATGTGGCCATCCTCCAGAGCCTCCAGACAATCCTTCCAGGGACCTAAAAGGGCAAGAAGAAAAAAAAAAAATCAGTATTTACCCTACTCAATTCTTTGAGAAGTTTTGACTTTTTAAAGGAAACCTCCTGCCTATTGCTGTCAAATCTCATACTGGGAACATGACACTGTGACAGACAGAAATACTGTTTTGCTTGGAGAGAAATTCAGGTGCAAAACTGAAACAATTGCATAATCAAAGAAAGTCTATCTCAGGATCCCCCTGTACACTGCTCTCAGTTGCATCTACTCTCGCAAGGTCTCTTGTTCTTCCGTGGCACAGCTGGAAAAGCTCTTAACGTAAGAAGAGGATTGACCTTGGCTGCCATTCTGGCCTGGGAAGTTGCCTCTGCTGTTCCAGCCAAACATAACGCTGGCACGGACGCCAAAGAAAGGCCCATTTGCTAAATAATGCAGTAGCAAGTAGATTAGCAAGCACTTCCAAAGTTCCCTGGGTATAAAGTATAGTGTTTTTATAGGGATGTGTCAAAAATGGCTCCAATTTCTAAAGTTTTCCAATGGAAAGCAGAGGAAAAGACCATCCATAAATTAGTTGTCTTCAAAATAATTTCCTGATCCAAGAAAGTTTTTTTCTCTCTCTCTCTCTCTCTCTCTCTCTCTCTCTCTCTCTCTCTCTCTCAATCTCTCATCATCAGTTTTAAATGGTAAAAACTACATGGCTTGATAAATACCCTATATCTACATACCTATATATTTATATCTTGAACCAGAATAAGGACTGGTTTGCTGGTCTCCCAGCCTGGTCAAGCTGGACTTTTGGCTGTGACCAACTTAATTGCTTTATATCAGCTGAAAGCAATTAAGAACAGCAAACGGGTAAATTTCCATGCTGTTCTGGGCTGGTTTGTGCTGATTTGGTTGTGGTCTACCTAATAGAGAAGCATAAATATGCTATTCGCTAGCAAAACCTAGCTGGTGAAGCTGATTATGGTAGTTAAGAAACATTATAGGCTTCATATGATAGTCTTTTTAGTAAGGAAAGTAGTCAAACCTAAACACAACCTGAGACTTAAACTTAAGTTTTGCTCTCAAAGCACATGATCTCACATGTTCCATTATTATTTGTGTATTTAACTGTGCTCTCCTTACTGTCACGTCTGGCAGACAGCCGTTCAGTTATCTTACATCTCAGTTTTAAAGCGCTGCGAGGCCTTGTGGTTTACTTACAGTAGTCTGGAACATTTTAGTGTTTACTCTCATCTTGTAGCTTATAAAATGCAGGCCTCATGCCCGACGGCTGGGCCTCACTCACAGCCACTCCAATCCCTTCATCACTCCGGTTGGTACGTTTTAAAAAATTAGCTAGATGCGTCTTGTGCCGAAACATAGGATGTTGCTCCAGTTGGTTTCTCTTGTATTTCGCTTGTGGTATTTAAAATGGTTGATTTTAGTACTTACAATTTAAATATTTCTGGCTGTATCTATGATAACAGACCTCAGACCGCTGGATTCATAGTCTCCACTGCACATTCCACTGAGCTGGATTGTGTCTGTGTCTCTGAAATCTCTCTGGCTGGCTGATTTTCACAGCATGCCAGAGTAAGAGCCATCACACTACCTGACAAATTTAAGATAACAATGGGCTCATTAGCCCCTTACCGTGAACAAAACTGAATCCTTTCCAGCATTCCCAATTCTAGGAGGACAATGTATTAAACAGCTTGCTTTTTTTATTGGGTCAGTAGATTTTTTGCAATCTCAAGAAACATGCCTCACATAGACAGATTTAATAGAAATGCAAACATCTGAAACCACATTGTTCCAACCTAAAAAGTTCTATTGTAAAGAACAAGATTTTTTTACAAGATGTAATATAAGTCTAAGGTGTCCCCTGAATATGTTTGTGAAGTTTCAGCTCAAAATACCCCATAGATTTTTTTTTATTAATTTTTTTAACTGCCTATTTTGGGGCATCATTAAATATGAGTCGATTTATGCTGTGCGGCCCCTTTAAATACTGACGCTCCCCACCCACGGAGCTCGCGCTTGCCTTAAACAGTGCATAAACAAAGTTTACACAGCTAATATAACCCTCAAATGGATCTTTACAAAGTGTTCGCCATGCATGCGGCATGCATGCGTCGGATTATGTGAGTATTGTATACTGTTATATTGTTTACATTTGATTCTGAATGAATTTGAGGCTGTGATCTGTGGCTAACGGCTAATGCTACACTGTTGGAGAGATTTATAAAGAATGAAGTTGTGTTTATGAATTATACAGACTGCAAGTGTTTAAAAATGAAAATAGCGACGGCTCTTGTCTCCGTGAATACAGTAAGAAACGATGATAACTTTAACCACATTTAACAGTACATTAGCAACATGCTAAAGAAACATTTAGAAAGACAGTTTACAAATATCACTAAAAATATCATGATATCATGGATCATGTCAGTTATTATTGCTCCATCTGCCATTTTTCGCTATTGTTCTTGCTTGCTTACCTAGTCTGATGATTCAGCTGTGCACAGATCCAGATGTTCTGCCCTTGTCTAATGCCTTTCATAATGATAATGTTGGGAACATGGGCTGGTATATGCAAATATTGGGGGCGTACACCCCGACTGTTACGTAACAGTCGATGTTATGTTGAGATTCGCCTGTTCTTCGGAGGTCTTTTAAACAAATGAGATTTATATAAGAAGGAGGAAACATTGGAGTTTGAGACTCAATGTATGTAATTTCCATGTACTGAACTCTTGTTATTTGTCTATGCCAAGATAAATTCAATTTTTCATTTGAGGGCACCTTTAACAAATTGTAGTTTGGTTTATCCATCCCAAAGTATTTCTAAATTAGAGTTTTATTTAAGTGTTTAAGACTGAATTTCTAGCATATTTTGATTCGGTACGTGAACTTTAATAAAAAAAACCCACTCCACATACCTTGCCTCATTATCTTGGAGTCATCATTTTCTTCCTCTCTCTTGGAGAAGTCTGCTTGTCAGCAAATTATAAACTTTACGTTTAAGCCCCCTTCTGTTTAATTGGTCATAGAACATTTTACATCATGGAAACTTGCCACTTGATGCAAAATTTGTGCCAAAACAAGTATATGATGAAGAAAAGGAAATCTCAACAAGAACAGAACACAACTAAAAGCAGGTCCAAAGTACATATTTTGAATCATTTGGTTCTAATTAGAACAATGATTTTATGTGTGTAGATGAGTCACTTCTTAACTCTGATATTTGCTGTTTTACACGGACAATATTTTGGTGTAATTGTTCAGGGGGCTTTATAAAAGTTTAGGCTAAGGCAGCTGCTATGTCTGGCTTACAAAGGGACAAAGTTTAGATTAGTTGTGAATGAGGGAGAGATGGAAAAAGACAGTGCTATGAAATAACAGACTCACATTCTAAGCAAAAACTGTCTAATGGCAGAGAAGACAGACAGGAAAAAAATCTGCTTTTTCTCTAGCTTACATTCACAGAGATGAATGAGGTGATGAACTGGAGATGAGCACAAATCCATCAAGTCAAGTGAACTTTAGAGGTGATATGGTAGGAAGAAGGGAGGAAGAGGAAAACGGAGAGGCCTTACAGATTTTCAGTGGTGTGGGTCTTGTTAAAACAACTTGGCAAATCCATCAGCAGGCTATTTCTCTCCAGCAGGAAGACCCAGACCTGATAGAGCGCTGAACTTTGTGTGGGATGTCTGGGTTACCCATGTCTGGTAACACTGGAATAAATGACTTCACTTCAAAAGATTGCTGCTTCCCTCCCTGCCCTGCTCTTTCTCCTGTCCTCTTATTTCCTTTCTTATCACTGCAACTTTATTGTCATTATGTCAACAAACTGTTTTTGTCAGATTGAGTCTTGTTGCATGTTTGTAAACAGCAAAAATTGCATATCTGATTGGATTTTTGACATTCAATTTGGACTACTTTCATATATGGTTATAAATCTTAAGGTGCAGTCACATTAGTGAAATTTGAGAGAAAATTTGCATGCATAAAAGGTCCATTGCCTATTGTCGATATTGTAGTGAAGTTTGAAGCATGGCTGCATTTAGGATGTCAGCCAATTCTGTTTTGGTCAGATCAAGTCTTTTTGCTTGTGTGTCAACAGCAAAAACACGTCAGATTGGTTTTTGACATTTGAGCTACTTTCATATACGGTTCTAAAATATTCATGTGTGCTCACATTTGTGAAATTTAAGCATGCAAAATAAAGGTTCTATTGCCAAGAGTATAGTGATGAACCACAGATCACACAGATGTCACATTCAAACCAAGCAGCTTTCTTTTTGTCAATGCTGCAAATCCAAGTGTTAAACCTGTTAAGATATCTGCATTTGGAGAATTCTTTCACCCTCATTCAAAAAAAGACAAAAAAAGTCCTGATCACTTAGAATCCTATTGAAATGACTGGATTTTGCTGTTGAAAATTCCCTTAAAGGGGACCTATAATGCCCCTTTTACAAGATGTAATATAAGTCTCTGGTGTCCCCAGAATTCATCTGTGATGTTTCAGCTCAAAATACCCCACAGATCATTTATTATATCTTGTCAAATTTGCCCCATATTGGGTTTGAGCAAAAACACGGCGTTTTTGTGTGTGTCCCTTTAAATGCAAATCAGCTGCTGCTCCCGGCCCACTTTCCAGAAGAGGGCGGAGCTTTACCAGCTTGTGCTTCGGTTGCTCAACAACAACAAAGCTGGAGAATCTCAAGCAGCCAAAATGACGATTGTCAGTAACGGTGTTCAGCCTTACATTGTTCAAACCGGAGTCAGACACTGATGGAGAGACTCAGGAAGAAGTTACAACTTTTGGAATGCATCTGGACGTTTCTGAATGGTTAGTGGATAAATTTATGTAATGTTAGTTGCTGTGGAGTTGATTAAACCAAAGTCCCTTTAAGACAAGTCATTTCACTCGGCGGCCATCTTTGAAACGCCTCTCGGGCATCCTGGGCATCATGCAGCTCCTATCTCTTTGAATGGGGAAACATCAGATTCTCCAAAACTGTTCGCCAACCTTACGATTAAATTTCATATTTGAAATCACCAATGAAATCTAACAACAACCGACTCATAAATTTAGTTTCTAAACGCTCGAATCATGACAAAAAAAAGTATTTTTTTCAGGCTGGATCAAGCTAATGCGCATGCGCAGACCTAAATGCGGGTCTCTTCGGAGGCGCGCGTCTGACTGTTTCTATAGAAACCAGTGATTCTAACGGCCGCTGAGGTGACGCGATGACTTTACCAGTCGGCGATTGGCTCTTGGCTTTAGAAGGCGGGACTTATTCCGCCATATTGCGCGTTACACTTTCTCCCATTCAAAACAATACGAGTGACACGTCTTGTGTTATTCTATAGTCTTTGATTAAACTCCTCGACTAGCATGTGTCGTCATGTTAATCTTTTGTGCAAATCCAGCATTGAATTGACCCTCGTTTGGTGAAGCAGTCTGGCATAAAATGACTACATGGTAACAACGCTCTACTACAACAACTCTTCCTCTTTTCTAAAGCAGCCCAACATGGCCTCGCCCCCTTTGTTGCATGCACCCAGGGGCAGGTTTTATGTAAATTTTGTGGTTTGTAATGTCATCAATTCGGAAAGAAGCTCGCTGTAGTCCCTACCAGCCGTTTGTTGTAGTCCTTAAAAAGCGATTTCCATAAAAGAAAATATCTCCCTTTGCATTAAACTTTAAGCATCGTAACTTTGCAGATGTTGTAATATGCTCAAACAGCAACATTACACACTAACTAAAGTTAAAAAAGTGAAATCATAATCAACCACCGCTTTATATTTATCATCTGATTTAGGTCTAATTCGCTTTTATCTGAATCTCTTATTTTAAATACTTTTTCATATACAGTATGCGTGTTTAAGCAAAGTAAAAACCACAAGATGTCTCAAGCAATTGTGTCAAACACATTTCTTTTTTTTTTTTTTTTTTTTTTTTTAAAGAATTAACATAAATCAGAGGGTGAAATTACCATAGGCCTCATATTGTGCACACATATATAGTGTATGGTGGCTCATCCTTGTGCCATTTCCCAACTCAGCCAATATAGACTTTTTCTGCCGGTCTTTCCTTCACTTTTTTGACTTCTGTCCAGAATCTTTCTCTCTATTTCCTTCCAGAGCTCTTTTTCATACTGTAGTCTCATTGTGAAAGCTTGACTCTCATTGAGGAGAGTTTGTGTAACCTTTTGCTATTAATGCATGCAGACCTTGCCAGGAAATTGCTCATGTCACCAGATGGGGTGGAAATACAGCCACTGAAAGCTTCCTTTTTCATTTTTGTTGTTTTTGCTTATTTTACATTATAAATGGACAAAATAAACGCTGGTTAATGATATAAACAAAACATTATATCATATTATTCTTATGTTCATTGCAATGGATGAAACAAAAGTGTGCATTAAACATAAATAGTATTTTTTGGAAAATATTTTTTTTTAAACTTTTTTTCTTATTTTTCATTTTTTCAACATTATTTAACTCAAACATGCTCTTTTTAGAGCATTAAAAGCATGTTTGAAATTAATATTTTGCATCAAATCAATCTTGGCTTTTCTTTGTCCTCGTACAACAATGCCACCCATGGGTGTGACTCACCACAAAATATTTTTTATGATATTCATCATCTGACCAGATTAACTGGTTGTTGGCATTTCAAAGCTGAAACAACAATAGATGGTTTATTGTCATATCTCTGTGTGGGAGTCACTATGTAGAGAGAATGTGAGATGAATGAACTTTGATAGGCAGTGCTGAATAATGATGAGAATTTGGCACTGAAAACCCCACAAGGATAAGAGTCATCAAATGGAAATATTACGTTTTGAATTATCTTAATTATCTTAAAAAGTCTTAAGAGTTTTTTTTTTTTATTACTAAAAGTGTTAAAAAGTGTTTAAAAAACTGTTTCAACCATGATAGCAATATCCTGAATCTGAGACAACTTAAATGACACAATGTAGGATTTAACACTCAAAATACTGTTCAAAGTTTTGGGTTAGTAAGAGATTTTTTTTTTTTTTTTTAAAGACTCCTCTTCTCAGCAAGGCTGCATTTATTTGATGAAAAATGCAGTAAAAACTGAATTATTGTGAAATATCAATTCAATTTAAAATAACTGTTTTCTGTTTGAATATATTTTAATTTATTCCTTTGATGGCAAAATCTTACTGGCCACAAACTTTACGGTAGTGTGAATGTAGGACAGTTGGGGCATATTGGCAAGTATATGCACCACTAGGGCTGTCACGATATTGGATTTTTCCAACACGATCACATGAGAATGCGTATCAATAGTACGAGTTTGTAATCTCTATTCTACGAGATTACACACTCGTACTATTGATACGCATTTTCTTCACACCACGGTTATTGTGGCCAAAAAATATCACCGTATCGATATATCGCGATATTTATAGAATCCTTGGGGGGAAAATTTATCAGTCTAAATAATTTTTACTTTGTTTATTTAGTTTTTCTCTTTCAGGGTTGCTGCACATTTTTTAAAGTCAAATTTAAGGTTTTTTAAGACCTGAAGAAATAAAAATTACTACTAGCATAGTAGCCTATACATTATGGCTGTTTCCAATCAAATGAAATCATTATCAACAAAATCCGTCTTTGTAATATAGAGGTGACACAGAATGAGAAGTGACATTAATATATTTACACAGCATTTACAATTTGTCTACATAAATTTAATATTTAAATACATTTTTCTAATTTTAACTTTTTAATGTCCCTTAAATATGAAACTAAACTAAACTGCCAGTAGGTGGCAGCAAGTCACTGTCTTAATGAGTGAGTGAGTCAAACGATTTGTTCAAATGACTGATTCATGACTTCATTCAGGAACGAAGCTCGGATTCTGAACGCAGATTCAGTCAGTATAACAAAAACATTTCTGTTGCACGGGGCTTTGTTCTGCTGTTCATAATTTTGAAATTTTCGTTGGCGAAATAAAGAAAAACAAACAAACAATATTAACAATACTGTGTCTAAAATGTAACTCACATTATTCATTTAACAAGTTGAAGGAACATTGGATTTGTGCTGATTTGGGGAAAACGGCACTTTTGCTCGTGTGATATTGTAAAACAACTACATCTTATAATATGATATAATGACAAAAAATTGTCGGGGCAAAAAATTGTCGGGGCAAAAAATGCCCATGTATCTTGAATTTTGAGGGCAAATAACTGCATGCATAGCTACATCACGCTGAGTAAGACGAATAAAGAAAATGCGGTACTTAAAATAATCACCCTTTATTTAAATACGTGAACACAGAAAATCGCTGTTAACAGGTTAATATAACATTTCCCATTCCATGACTAGTAAAATAATCGCAACTTACTCTCTGTAAAATGGAGTAAAATGGAGTAATCTGCAGGGTGATGGACACGGAGGTGGGTAAGAGGCTGATGGTGTTGCCACCCTTCGCACTGACTGTAGCTAGGCAAATCCTGCGGATTGGGCTGTCTAAGGAGCTGAAAAACTCCCATACTGTCGAGCTTATTTACTTTTTTCGGGTGTGGACAGAGCCTCTCACTCTCCCGCTCGGAATAGCAGCGCGCTGCGTCTTCTTCTTGTTTGACAGGCGTCAGCGTTAAGGTGCAATACTGCCACCTGAGAGCTCAACCAGGTACTGGCACTGGAGTATTTACATGTCATGATATCATAAGCGTCCTATTCATTTTAAATATTGTGGTTATCACCAATACCGGTATAATCGTCACACCCTAAATTAACACGATATTTCATGCTTTGAATATCACGGTTATCGTCAATACCGGTATATTGCGACACCCCTATGCACCACTGAAGGAATGAAGCTGCGACTCACCTGAGGGTTTGTCTGTGGTCGACGGGCTGTGAGTTCCTCCTGGCATGGTAGGAGGAGCGGGTGGCACTTTCTGGTTCTGATCGCTCTGGATCTCGTTGTTGTTGGGGTTAAACGTAGGCTTATTGAGGGGTGGTGAGGTTCTGGGTTGAGGTGGTGATTGGGGCTGACGCTGGGTTGGTACCCTGGGGACCACAACAGGTGGTCCCCTCTGACACTGCGCCTCGAGAAGGGCAATGAGCGCTGACTGGTTATTGGCCAAAGAGGCGAGGTGCTGATACTTATGCTCCAGATCTTTATAGCGGTTGGTAAGCTGCAGCATTTCAGAGGTCTGGTTGAGAATCTTGTTCTCCAGTTGCGACAACTCCAGCGCATTGTCCCTCTTACGGATGATCTCATGCAGCAGCTGCATGTATAATTGCGTCACTCTGGAATTCATGTTACGGGACTCCTTGCGCAGAAGCTTCACCTCGTTGACGATGCCGCCGTCAACTTCTACAAGCTGCTGCAGAGTCTCGATTTGTCTCTTCTGCTTGTGCAGCTCAGAGTTGAGAATTTCCAGCTCTTGCTTGTTGACACGGTTCTCCAGCATGGCCTCAGGCTCCTTGGAGTTCACACAGATGGCTCCTGTAACCTTCTGTTGGGGTACGATGAAGGTGTAGGAGCACTTGTCCTGCGGAGGAGGCTCGGGGGCCCGCCGTGTGCGAGAGGTCGATAGGAATTCAACCTCTGGACCTTCATCACTGCTGTCAAACTCCTGAGTGCTGCACTCCGTTTCAGGAAACCGTCTACTCGCCAAGAGCAACACCAGCCATACTAGCACAGGAACATCCATGACCACACAAACCTGTGAAATACATGAGCATTTTTTAATTTATACAAAAATATATTTCTCAAAACCTCAAGTTGTTTGCCGTGATCTTTTTTCTTGATTCTTAGAAAAATGTCATCAAAACTGCTTATTAATATTTGATTTTTGTTTCATAAACCAATATGCAGAAATATGCAGATAAACGTAAAAACAGGAAATGCTGTCATGGAAAGAACCCCTGCAGACCCTCATGACTTTTTATGACAAGATCAGTTTAGATTGTAATTTATCACATCGTGCAACTCCCCAAAAAATCATAATATTTATGAATGAAATATATTTTGTCTAAAAATGTACTTTTACTTAATGGTTTACATGACATTTTTAAGTCATTAAGTTTGAAATGTTCTTAAATGTTTTTCAACACCATGAATATACCCACTTTTACCATTGTTTAGCAAATTTTTGTAAGCAGAATCCATTCATTTCATTAGGAATCCAAACAATGGGAGGACGAAAGATTTTACAATGCATATTTTGCAACGATTTTAATTTGGTGATGTGGATTCGCCACTTTGACCAACAGAAAGCTGCTTGGTTAGACATCAGTATGAGTTGTGTTTCATACATCACTACACTGTTGACAGTAGACAATTGCGCATGTGTTTTAAATTACATTTTTTTTTTTTTTTAAATGTGGACATTCTTCTTTTTTATTGACCCTCAGGTCAAGCTTTCACATCACAACATCACAAGTTGCCTTTATGCATATAATTCCTTAAGCCATTGCCGGAACCATTGGAACAGTAATCCTTTAAATTTTTACTTTGAAACCACCATCCTAAGGGTACAAGGATATATTTTCCATCCTAGAGGCTTATGGGAGGTATGAGGTGAATTTCCCCCTCTATCTGTCTGGACAGGCCTAGCCTAACCAAACTAACACAACCCCAACTGATCTAGACAGAAGATCTGACACCTCGCTCAACCTCAGTCACGCTAGTGAGCTCATTACTACAGAGTCAGTGAGCTGCCCCTGTTTCTAACCCAGTCATGGAAGCTCTTAAATTCCGGGGACAGATTAGGTTTCACTGGGAGAAATGGTCTAGCAAGCCACAATGTTTCTCCAGCACTGATGGAGAAGCAGACAGGAGTGTGGCTGACCCTCACAGCGGGGGAATAATGAGGCTCTGCAGCCCTATATTCTGTAAGTTCTTGGCATCGCTAAATCTCACTCAAACACTCTCTTAGCATCCTCTCTCTCATATGTAGTGCTGGCAAGCTTAAATGATTCTAGTGAATCAGTTGGTTCTAAACGTTTCTCTTTGACATTGCATTGGAATATCTCAATGTCAAAATGTTGTGAATCCATTTATTCAAAAAGTTTGTGTAAATGAACAAATCCAAAAAATGGCTTTACTGCTATTCATTACTTTTTTCGACTTTAGCTTTATTTTATTTCAGTTTTAATTGTGATGTTTAAACTTTATTTCAGTTAGTTACTAAGGCAGTAGTTCAGATTTAATTTAATTAACAAAAGCATTATATAATAGTTCTAGTTATGACAACAATAACACTGTTGTCATAATCAGGCCAGTTTTGACATGATGCAAAACCAAATATCCTGTTGAACAATGGAGCTGCCCCACTTGCAGGGTGACAGAGTGTCTAATGCTGCTGAATGGGTTGTTTGGTCAGCATGTGTGTCCTGGCAGGAGTCTGCTCTGATCTGGTAAGCTGCCATATGAATGAGTTCCTGATGACGGCACTTGGTTATCTGAACCTTGCCATAGGCTTTGAACATCACTGAGGGAAAATGGAAAATATGATGTAGTTCTAGTTCATTCAAGCACTGGGATTTTACTCTGATTAAGAACATATTATATAATGCACTGTGCAAGGCGTGCATAAACCGTGCCTAACAAAGCTTACAAGACCTAGTTGATTGATATTCAATTAGGGCCGGTTCATGTAGAGCGTGTTTTTGAGTTCCATTGCACTGCTTTTTAATTGTTTTCTATGTAAATATGCGCTACATGGACATATTTGATTGTTGTGCTGTCTCGTTGCTTTTCAGTGTCTTACAAATGATGACCACAGAACAACGGAGTGTCAAGTTTTCAAGAAATTGAATTTTTTTAAAACACATCACAAGACCCTGGCTCATTTGTTGCATTCAAATGTAAATTATTGTTATTAAATATAAACATATTTTGCTGCGTTTTTTAAAACAGTGTGTCAAGTTTGAAGAAATACATTTGCCAGGACATTTTCGGTGTGAATGGCACTTGAACGGTGCTTGTTCTGTTTGTATGAGTCATAACATATGTTGCTATGATAGATGCAAAGACAGACACCTGCTTCCAATGGATGTCCGTCGTTTCAGTCTCCAAGAAGGTATGACGTGATTTATTAGTCTGATTTATTTATTCACAATGAAAATACCAGTTACATAAAGATCACTTTTCGAAGCCCTCTAATGACACAACACATGGCCTTTTATATTCATGACATGAAGCCACTTTGTGTTGTTTACCTCAAGTTTCAAAGAGAGCGAGCCTATTATTGGGAAAGCAGCCTGGGGGTGTGGAAGGAGAGATGCCAGTAAAGGCTTTGGAAAACACTTCTCCTAAGAAAATATAACAAGAGCGCTTCATCTTTGGGAACTTTAATTGAAAGCTGCTGGTGGATTGAGCTGTGGATTGCTGCTGTTCAACACCTTTCTGACCCACTGCGAGCAGGTTCTCTGATCTCCACACAAGTACACAGATTCCTTACTTATGCGTTGTTTCTGACAAATGCGTGCAAGTCATTCAGCTTCTTGCATCATATTGAATAATATATAAAACTGAATATTAGAATGTGACATTTCTTTATACAATAGTTTTATTGATAATATTGAGTAACTTACTTTTGAGACAATTCCTTTTGAACATTGCATCTCAGAGTTCTCTTGTTCTTCTCTTGTTCCTGAATGAATCAGTGTTTTTGAACAAATCAATTGAGTTGAAACATTCAGTGGCTCGCTCATAACAATGATCACTTGTTTCGTGAATTAATGGGGGTTTTTTTTAACCCTCTGGAGTCTGAGGCTGATTTGGGGCTTGGAGAAGTTTTGACATGCCCTGACATTTGTGCTTTTTTCAGTTGTTCATAAACATATAAATGACAAAATTGTCATTACACTGTATTCAGCACAAACTAGGCTACAATAATATGTGAGGAACATGTATGTACATGTTTGTATTTTTGAAGGAATAATGTTTATGCGTGGTTATTGAAAAAACAAAAAACTTAAGTCACTGAAATAAGGCCAAAAAAAGTATATTAAATCTGTGTTCACAAGACTTTTGGGTATTGGAGGTTGTAGACTAGAGTTTTTGCTTCAGAATTATGTAAAAATTATGCTGCCTACTCCTTCATATAAAACAATATATTGATTTAGTTTTTATAAGACACTTTTTGTCAAGAAACACACTATGCGTGGAGGCGTGAATCTGCATGAATAATGGGCCATTTACACCTGAGAAGACAAAAGAATCACATAATAATGACCTGAAATGACTTGCATATTAATGAGGCCTTTCAGTCAGGTAGGCTGTGAAAAAAACCCTCTGTAATAATGTCTCAGCTCATCATAAACAGCAATACTGTGAAATATTATTACAATTTAAAATAATGGTATTCTATTATATTCTTTAAAATATAATGTATTTCTGTGATGCAAAGTGTCTGAACAATTATGTTACCTCTGTGGCATTTCATATAGGCTTTTAGCTTAAAAGCATGCACATTTGGAGAAATATTGATGGATTCTTATATATTTGTCAATTTTCTATACTGAGAAGTAATATTTATTGTCATCACTATGAGTGCTGGATACTGTGTTTTCAATTCATACTTGTAGCCGGAGGGCGCTCTCTGTACACGTTTAGTCCACAAATTATTCTAAAGAAGAAGAGGACATTTCAGGAATGGTGTTTTTAATTCATACTTGCAGCCGGAGGGCGCTCTCTGTACACCTTTAGGCCACAAATTCATATAAAGAAGAAAAGGAACTAGGAACTAACGGCATGTCTTCTAGAGATCGCTAACCATTGCTTTAACATCCAAATAAACACTTTTCAAGACAATAAATACATGATTGAGATGATGAATGCATGTATTGCCTCTGAATCTGCGTCTGAATAGCGCTCGCTCCGTGGGCGTGGCCGCATTAGCGGATAATGAGCTGAATCACAGACTTCTGACATGGCTCTCTTTTCATACAGATTACATAACGATTACAGAATGTTTTTTTTCGATTTGACTTTCTGAGAACTATCAGATTGGACTTCGTTCAGAGGGAGAGGAGAGATCACGCATCATGTTAGTTTTCTTTATTTTACAAAAAGCACAACATTGTGTTGTTACTCTGAGTGTACACAAATAAAAGAAGACATTCTATAGTTTCAATTGATATATTACTTATGTCTCTATGACAAGAAATGACGGAGTATTTTAACCCTCTGGAGTCTGAGGCTGATTTGGGGCCTGGAGAAGTTTTGACATGCCCTGACATTTGTGCTTTTTTCAGTTGTTCATAAACATATTAATGACACAAGTGCCATTACACTGTATTCAGCACAAACTAGGCTACCATAATATGTGAGGAACATGTGTGTACATGTTTGTGTTTTTGAAGGAATAACGTTTATGCGTAGTTACTGAAAAAACAAAAAACTTAAGTCACTGATATAAGGCCAATAAAAGTATATTAAATCTGTGTTCACAAGACTTTTGGGTATTGAAGGTTGTAGACTAGAGTTTTTGCTTCAAAATTATGTAAAATTAAATTATGCTGCCTACTCTTTCATTTATAACAATATACTGATTTAGTTTTTGTAAGACACTTTTTGCCAAGAAACACGGTGCGAGGAGGCGTGAATCTCCATGAATGAATGGCTCATTCTGAATGATTGAAGACAAAAGAATTGAATAGTAATGACCTCACTTGCATATTAATGAGGCAGTTTCAGTCAGGTAGGCTGTGAAAAAAAACTTCTGTGATGTCTCAAGCTCATCATGGTATATGAAACATACAGAAAAATTTTATTACAGTGATTCATATTATACTCAATATAATGTATTTCTGTGATGCAAAGAGTCTGAATATAGGCTTTTAGTTTAAAAGCATGCACACTTTGGAGAAATATAGGATTCTCATATGTTTATGTCAATTTTCTATACAGAGGAGTTATTTTTTATTTAATATTCATTGTTATCTCTATGAGCGCTGGTGTTTGCAATTCATACTGCAGTCGGAGGGCGCTCTGTGCATTTTAGTCCACAAATTCACCTAAGAAGAAGACATATTCCATGAATGGTGTTTACCAATTCATACTACAGCCGGAGGGCGCTAAAGAAACAAAAACTCACTTAAAACTTATCAATAGAAGAAAACAAACAGGAATTTACTGAATGTCTTCCAGAGATCGCTAACCATGGCTTTTTCATCCAGATAAACAATTTTCAAGGCAATAAATACACGATTGAGATGATGAATGCATGTGTTGTCTCTGAATTTGCCTGTGAATAGCGCTGGCTCCGTGGGTGTGGCCGCATTAGTGGGTAATGAGCTGAATCACGGACTTCTGACATGGCTCTCTTTTCATACAGATTACATAAACACAGAATGTTTGTTTTCGATTTGACTTGCACGATTTAAAACCTGACATTTCAACGTTTTGTTAGACATAAGTATGCATTTTTTGTGATTAGTATTCACTAAGTTACACTTCATTTTCTGAGAACTATCAGATTGGACTTCGTTCAGAGGGAGATGAGAGATCACGCATCATGTTAGTTTTCTTTATTTTACAAAAAGCACAACATTTTGTTTTTACTCTGAGTGTATACAAATAAAAGGAGATATTCTATAGTTCCAATTGATGTATTACTTATGTCTCTATGACAAAAAATGACAGAGTATTTTAAGTCTGTTTTGCTGCAATGTGAAAAAAAACCTGCAAAACGCGCCGGCGCGTTTTTAGACCTCAGAGTGTTAAGTCTGTTTTGCTGCAATGTGAAAAAAATCCTGCAAAACGCACCGGCGCGTTTTCAGACCTCAGGGAGTTAAATAAATTGATTGAGTGAATGATTTAATGACTCACTCATAAAGACAGTTTTTTAAGTTTAATCAGTTGAATGATTCAGTGATTCACTCATAAAGACACTTGTCACCACCTGACTTAACAGTTTAACCTGCAGAAAGACTCTCTAAATGTGAGAAAGATTCATAAATTAGAGTTTCTAATGCACATTAACATCATGTCTACACCGGAAGTGGCAGTTGTCGCATACTGCCGCACAGCAACAGCTTAAGGCTGTCTACAATGGAAGAGACAAAGCAACCGTCTATTTGTTCTTCATGTCAGAAGTAGCGTGAACACTTGATGTCCATCAGAAATAGAACAGGGCATCAGTTTACAGTTGGAAATTTGTTGTGTCGCCACATCCAGTGTAGACGGCATCAATAATTTAAATGGGTTCTATTTGCTTTTGTTGCATTACGTCGAGCTGCTTGCGTCTGGTGCAGACACGGTGTAACAGTCTGTCTCAAACACAGAAGAGCAGTTTGGAGAGAACTGTTATATAATAGAGCAGTTTCAGAAACTATAATTATTAATGACCTGGATCAGAAAAATGAATGAGCATCTTACATTTTATAGACCTCTATTTCTCCAAAAGCTTGTCCAAAATGTTTAGTCAGCCTGGTATCTTCACAGCACAAAAATGTACAAAGCTGAATTTTTTTGTGGAATTATCTGGAGAAAAGGGGATTGTAGTGCTCATTATTTTTGTTTCATAACATATTCTGGGAGGACAGCCAAATGGGAGTCGATTCAGTGTTAATATTTAGGGAGATTTAAGAAATTTTAGCACTAATGGATGGATTTTTACTGAATGAAACATTTTACCACTAGTATTAACATCTCTGCTTGTCAAACTTGTCTCTCTGTTGTGGAGGATAGAGGAATGATGCAACAAAATTCGAAATGTTTATTTTATTGTGGCTGTTTATACACAGTAACCAAAATAACAGACCTTTGCTGATGAAGTCAGCAAATGCACAGGAAACCTGTAATCTGTCTGTCCACATTATGACTTCACCACTGGGACAGTGCAGAAATATTCATCTAATAGCCCGCTCGCGTTGCAATTCTTGTTGTCTCTTTCTATTCATCCCTCTCTTTCTCCCAGCTTTAACAGGACCTTTCATGTTCTTACTGTTTAAACTGCACACAAACATGAGAGATGATCTGAGAACTGTTTACATAGTAGCTATCTTATTTGTGCTGCCAAACTATTTTCATATTTCCGGCCACTAATATTAAGTTATGTAATTGTCACAGAAAAAAAGATACGCTGTAAACATCCTGCTGTTTTTTGTCCCATGGAAAACATGTCATACTTATGTCCCCATTCTGCTGTCTGGACACGCTTAAGACTCTCCTCACAAACTGCTTTTGTCTCTCTAATCTTACTGACAGATTGATTGTCGGAATTTTAAAAGCTGTTGACTGACACGAAGGATCTACTGAGACGACTATTGGAAAATCCATTTTAAGCCGGTAGCTGTGTTTTGAAACGGTAGCTGGTTTCTAGTTGGTTTAAACTCATCATTAGCTAGTCCAAGCAGGTTATTAATGTTCCAAAAACAATCCTAACCACCTAAAACTGACTTGCTGTGACCAGCTGGTAGCTGGTCTGTTGCTGATTCCAGATGTTTACAATGTTAACAGACAGCTGCTCCATTCATATAAGATTTGGTTTCTTTTGATTTTAAAGGTGCCCTAGAATCAGAATTTGAATTTACCTCGGCATAGTTGAATAACAAGAGTTCAGTACATGGAAAAGACATACATTGAGTTTCAAACCCCATTGTTTCCTCCTCCTTATGTAAATCTCATTTGTTTAAAAGACTTCCGGAAAACACTCGGATCTCAACATAACACCGACTGTTACGTAACAGTCGGGACCATTAATATGTATGACCCCAATATTTGCATAATGCCAGCCCATTCGAACGCATTAGACAAGGAAAGGCAGTATTAACGGCTGGATCTGTGCACAGACAAGGTAAGCAAGCAAGAACAACAGCGAAAAATGGCAGATGGAGCGATAATAACTGACATGATCCATGATAACATGATATTTTTAGTGATATTTGTAAATTGTCTTTCTAAATGTTTCATTAGCATGTTGCTAATGTACTGTTAAATGTGGTTAAAGTTACCATCGTTTCTTGCTGTATTCACGGAGACGAGAGTCGTTGCTATTTTCATTTTTAAACACTTGCAGTCTGTATAATGCATAAACACAACTTCATTCTTTATAAATCTCTCCAACAGTGTGTAATGTTAGCTTTAGCCACAGAGCATAGCCTCAAACTCACACAGAATCAAACGTAACCATCTAAATAAATACTTTACTCACATAATTCGAAGCATGCATACAGCATGCATGACGAACATCTTGTAAAGATCCATTTGAGGGTTATATTAGCTGTGTGAAGTTTGTAAATGCACTGTATTATAGTCGAGAGCTCGTGGGGCAGAGGAAGCGCATCTCTTAAAGGGGCCGTGCTGAAAAAATCAGTGCATAGTTAATGATGCCCCAAAATAGGCAGTTAAAAAAATTAATAAAAAAAAATCTATGGGGTATTTTGAGCTGAAACTTCACAGACACATTCAGGGGACATCTAGGACTTATATTACATCTTGTAAAAAAACAATCTAGGGCACCTTTAATATTCTGGAATAATCATTAATTCTGGAATTCAATCTGTAATTAAATAATTAAATCTGGAATTCTGGAATAATCTTGGTCAATCCTTTCATTCAGTATCAGATACAGTATTTCCTAATACCCATATAAAGAGTATGTCTTGTTTCATCCATTTCATCAAATAAATGCAGCCTTGGTTAGCACAGAGACTTCTTTCAAAAAAACATAAAATCACGCCGACCCCAAACTATTAAATGCTAGTGTATCTCTCTCTAGTGAAAAAGAAAAAAAACAAAAGTTTCCTAAAAGAAAAAAAATAATGATGTTTTCCGCTAGAGAGTGTATTTCATGTGAGGTTAAGGAACCCCCTTGTGCCTCTGTAACAGACCAGTAATGATAGGTTGGACTTGCTAACTTGTTGGATATACTGACAGAGTGTCGGACAGCAGGGCATTACAGCAGGCAGCATCTCGTGTGAGCTAATGCTGCGGGCGGTATGTGGTTTCACTGTGGTGTGTGAGCATGTGCCTGTGTGTGTGTGTCTGTGCTCTCGTGTCTAGAAAGGGGGATACCTGTGGTTTCTCTGAGTGGAACATAAGATGTGTTTAAGAGTGTGTGATACAGAAATTCAATGGAGACCCCAAGTCTAAAACTAGGACTCCCCAACCAGCATAAAGAGACAGTGGAAATGCTTTCTCTCTGTGGTGAAATGTCTGTGTGAGCGGCAGGGCAAGAAAAGCACATCTGCCTAATCCAGAGATCTGTCATTACTCCCTTGGTGGGAATAAAATCCTCCAGAGTCTGTCCTTCTGACACATACTTTTGAGAAGTGTCCCGACAGGCCAAAGTGTAGTTTACCTCGTCCAGTGTTCCATTACAGATGTGGCATGACTTACAAGCTACAGCATGTCTGAACTGCTATTGAACTATTCCACATAAAGAAATACCTTTTTAAAAGAGAGAGAACAATAACTGATAGAAACAAGTTCTGCCTTGTTGTGCGCCGTTAACAATATACTTTAGAACGCCATTTAATTATTGGATTTGAATTGAAAATGAGGTAGCAAACAGGATGCACAATTGTTCTTCTTCATGTGATTTTCATGTGATATTACAATATTAATAATCATTGTTTGAAACCACTTTATGTCCCAGCATGCTCTACTTACTTGTAATGTAATCACTAAAATTATATTTTATTATTATATTAATTTATTTTATTATGAAAAAAGTGGTTCATTTTGAAAGTTGAACTATATATCATGAGATAAAGGTATAGTTCACCCATAAAAAAATAAAAAAATAAAAATAAAATCCCTCAAGCCATGCTAGGTGTATATGACTATATTCTTTCAGATGAATACAGAGTTATATTAAAAAATATCCTGGCTCTTCCAAGCTTTATAATGGTAGTGAATGGCGCTCACAATTTTGAAGCCCAAAAAAGTGCATTCATCCATCATAAAAGTAATTCCTCTGCGCTTCCACATTCGGCATTGCGTCAGAGGTTACGTTTCTGCCATAACTTGATGCGTAGGGATGTTTGCCAGAAGCTACTTATTTTGTTTTTAAAGTTTTAAATATGGATATTTTTCTTACAAAAAACCCTTGATGAATAAATCATTGGATAATTTTCGTTTTTGAGTGAATCCCTTTAAGGAACAGATGTATTCTACATCAAGAAATAAAGGGAATACCTAGTCAAAATTATCAGCTTGATTATATTTAAAATAATATTTAATGCTTAAAACTGATTATTAATCAACTTCAAATTGATTAACCAACTATGATAAATAATCAACTAATTAACTAATATTTCTCTAGATTTTTTAGAATTGCAAATTCAATAAGTTCCTCTTCCTATCACTCAAATTCAACATCCTGTCAATTTTGGCCAATTCAGTTCTAATACCAGCTCATGAATTAAAAGGGAGCAATTTTAATATTATATAATATTTAATCTTATCTTAACCAAAAGCATTGGTGCAGTGTGGAGTAATTTACATTAACTGGCATTACTCCTGTTAGGAGTAAGTGTTTGAGCAGTGTTTGAGTCATTGATTATGGAGTGAGGGGACACAAGCTTGATGTCTTCTTTCAGTCTTTCCCTCTCGCTCCATCATTCCCTTGTTCTCTCGCCTGCCCTTCTCATTTCAACCTTATCGTGGCATTCCTTGAATTCCGCCACTCCTCATTAGGGTGAGCCCAGCTGCCATACAATCACACACACACAGAGAGGCTGGTGAAGGCTGATGAAGTCCTCATCTCACACTTGTGCCTGTGTGACTCACAAATTAGCTCTGACTGTGGAGTTGTATGTATGTAGGTTAGCAGAGCACACAGACTAATGAGACTAAACACAGGCCCTGTGCACACTTAACAATAGACCTTTTTTGTATGTCATTAGTGTAAATGTTCTACAGTGTTGTGTTCTATTTAAAGGGATATTTCACCCAGATATTATGTCATTGTGTACTACTTATCCGCATACATTTATTTTATAGAACACAAAACGAGATGTTGATGCAGAAGTTTAGTACAATGTTGAAGTTGACCTTTCAAGGACAAGTAATTGATGAATGAAACTGTCAAGCTACCATAAAAGTACCATAAAATGCCATAAAAGTAGTCCACGCATCTTGTGTGCTATTTCAAGACTTCTGAAGCCTTTGTGTGAATTTGAGTTGTAATTAACAAATTATTTTTTTTATGCATTATGAATGTATTTGGCAGTATTTAATACAAGCATTTAAGGGATGAACAAATATTTATGAATCATTTTAGGTTCATAGAATATTAAATTAATGGAGTTAAATTAATTTTATTGTATTTAATCAATGAGATTATATTACAAATATATGAATAATACAAATAAAATATAAATAAACATTTGTACATTTCTAAAGCTGTGCTTATGTAAATACTTTTACATTTTAGATGCTGTCAATGCATCCATATTATGTGCTTCAGCGTATTTTCAATAGTTTGTACATGTACTAATAGTGCAAGCATTACTTATGAATACCTGCAAATATTAATGAGATTAGGTCGCTAGACAAGGAGTTTCCAACCTTTACAGACCCAGGGTCCCTACACCAAGACGGACCCTCAGTATGAAAAATCTAGATAGATTTCAGTAAGACTTTATAATAACTTTCATTTAAACATTGTCATTATTATATATATACGAGAATATAAGCAAAATCTACATGTTATCTTTTCAGCAAACCCCCTGGAGTACCTTCATGGACCCCTGGTTGAAAACCCTGCGTCTAGACCATTGTATAAACAAACCTGAGTGCTTTGTATACAGTTGCAATTATAAGCTTTGTGTATTTTGTTGCCATGGCATGCTCATCCATAAAGAGAGTACTAGAGGCTAGTCTGATTTTGAAAACCCGTAAGCTCTGTCTTATTCAAACAGAACCGTGGCTGAACAAAGCCTGATTGAGAAGTCTGCCTCCGTTCTGATCCCTACAGATGGAAAAAAAGCTTCCTGGGGAATGAAACAAAGAGACACATCCACAGTCAACTCTCCTGCATCCTGTCCCTTCCAAACATTTTGCTCTAGGGATCGAGATGTGTAGCTTACTCTACCTCCCTCCATCCCTGCCTTGCATCCCTCTTCTTTTCCTTTCTCTAATTCCAAAACTTATAATTAAAACATTTAAAACTGAAAGATGTGTTGTGTAAAACACTCCCCCGTTGCATTTCCTGTCATGCTGTTTTAAGCCACTTTAGTAATTCCTTTTCCATCATTCACACCTCAGTGTATTCATAGACTTGTCTAGACTGTCTTCTAGCACATGGGGAATGACTCTTTTTGGTCTGAATGCTCACAGACGTCATTATTGATGCAGCCACTTTGTTGTCCGGGGTCCCTTGCTGATAACAGCCATTGTGTGTTTATTACAAATTAACCACTAAAACACGCCGTCCCCAAATTTCTTACTTCTGTCGTCCTCAATAACCCCAAAGGACTTTCTTTCAGCCCGGCAGAGATTAACCCTCCGCTTAAACCATCAGAAAGAGATGTCGCCTGGGGCGACAGACCTTATCCGTACATCCCATGACAGCATCGGAGTGGGAGGTCGAAGCTTAAAAACGATTACCAAAGCACATAGAACTCAGTGTGTTACAAAAAGGTGACGCAAGCTCTCGCCCAAACATAAACAGGTGTTTAAAAGTTCATTCCAAGATTAGCACAAACATTGTAGTGAGCCGGATGCAATTACACATGTTTAGAGAGCAAGCGGAGCCTCAGGGCTCACCTTAACCTTACCAGATGATTCCAGTCTATTGCACAGCACCCTCTTGAAATCCGTCAGTGTCCAGGAGAAACCGTGCGAAGTGCCTCTGTGGAAATAGTCATCACAACTTGTGGAGATTGCTCTGTGGGGTTTCCCTCTCTCTTCTCCCACTCACTCACTCTCTCTGTCTGTCTGTCGTAATCCCCCACTGTCTCTCTTTGTTAGTATGTCCTCGGTGTCAGTGGAAAGGTCTTCAGTTTTAAAGCCCTCAATTAAACACCTCTCTGTCTGTGTAAAGCCTGTGAATCCTTCCTCGAGAACTCTGACAAGCACCGCTTCAAGACCTCTTCTCAAGGAGATAATGTTGAAATGGTAAAAACATATTAAACAAAGTGAAAAAAGATCTTAAAATTAAGTCTTTGGATTGTACTGAAGTATTTTAAGGAGCTTAAGAGAAGTGGGTTTTGAAGACCTGCAGATATCTCTGTTAAGTGTTGTAGATGTAGGTTCCTCTGTGAATTTGTGGTATTGAAGGCAAGGAAAGTCCACCAGCATGTTCTTCTCAGCCTTCAGTAGGAGTTTGTGTTTTCCCTGTCAGTCTTACTGGACCAAGTCCATCACCTCTGGTGCACTAACTTTTTCTACTCCTCTCTCTCTCCCTCTCTTCTTTACAACAGGCTGTGGATTTGGGGTTGGTCCACCCCCTCTCCACTTTTCTCCTCCCCTTGGCACAAAGGGATCTGAAAGCATGAGCTTCTAATCCCCCACCCATATTCACAACCCCTGCTATTCACTTCTCCC
Source organism: Megalobrama amblycephala (assembly GCF_018812025.1). NCBI lineage: Eukaryota > Metazoa > Chordata > Actinopteri > Cypriniformes > Xenocyprididae > Megalobrama > Megalobrama amblycephala. The sequence continues at coordinate 26,031,206 of NC_063055.1, read as the reverse complement.
TCTCTGTCTATTTGTAGACGGTCGACTACCAGCTGCAACTGTTGTCTGGAGTTCAGTGATGTCACAGCGATCTGGTCCTAATTGGGCATGGGTATATCTAGGTTATGATCTAGGCTAGAATGATGGGTATCAAAATGATAGAGAGAGAAAATGGGACATGGTAGTTGTCTTTTTTCCTGTGAGACATTTAAATGAGATTATGGACTTTTTTCCTGGTTTTACATTGGAGTTAGTTCATAAAAAGTAATAATAACAGTGATTGACCTGTGCATCTCTGTTATTGCTGGAAATAAATCACAAAGCTACTTTTTATGTGCAAGAGTTTGGTGATGCAGTGATTCAAACTGACAACAGCTTGTTTATTTCGTTGCACTAGAACATTTTCTTAGTTGTTGTAGAGTAGGACTGGATTTGTTTTGTTTTATTGTTAACATCATGTTTCATTTTCAGGGTCCAGTGGGTCGTTGTTATGAGTACAATATGTGAATATATTTCAGCTTAATTTACTCTGGTTTGACGTGGTGGACTTTTTACCTGAAAGTCTTCAAAATTAAGTGGGAAAAAAGAAATAAAACTGTAAAAAAATAGGCTGATTTTCTCAAATCATTCACTCAAGATTGTTAATTTAGCATTTCCCTGCATTTATAAGCATTTCTCCACTCTTTATATGGACTATAATGAAACCTCCTGTGTACTGTGGTGGTCCTGTTTAAATTTTTAATTTCCCCAAACAAGGAATCAGTTTGGGAGTATTTACAAGCTGCCTGATGTGGGATGTTTCTGTATGGAACGTTCACACTCCATAAGACTCACAAGCTGCTCTCAGAGCAGATGTTGAACAGAGACTGTGCTTCATGTAAGGTCAAAGCTCACCTGGTTTTTTACTTCATCAGTAGGAACAGCTGAGACCCTTGGGGAGTTGACTGTGTATCCCATTATCATCTGTCTCTGATCAATCAAGATCCATTAACTTTAGACTGTGAACAGGCTTTCATGCTCTTATCTGTAAGGTTTCAGCTGGGGAAATGTAAAAAGGGTAGTAATAAAACTTGAGAAACTTCTGAACCAACAGATGAATGTTCTTAAAGAATCCACCACACTTCAGTTCATTCGGTTTTATAGAATAGAATTGTTTTTAGATTATAATTATTTTTAGAATTTAAGCAAGTACTTAAAGTATAGTTCAGATTTCTGGTACTGTAGCCAAGACATTGAAAAATAATATACAGATTGTAGAAATATATTTTAAGTGGCTAAACTGCATTTTTAACTAGTTAATAATTCATTTTAACCATGTAAAGAAGAAAATAAAATGCTAACAAAAGGGTAAAGCCATCCATAAATTATTCCTTGGATTTTATCTCCCTGTACACTGTAAAACAGTTTTGTTGGTGCTAGGAACAGAGTCAAGCTTTACTTGGCAGAAATGTTCCACTGGAACACAGTTCAGGGTATTAAATGTAATTCCTGATATCCCAAATGTCTCGGAAATCTATCTATCTATCTATCTATCTATCTATCTATCTATCTATCTATCTATCTATCTATCTATCTATCTATCTATCTATCTATCTATCTGTCTGTCTGTCTGTCTGTCTGTCTGTCTGTCTGTCTGTCTGTCTGTCTGTCTGTCTGTCTGTCTGTCTGTCTGTCTGTCTGTCTGTCTGTCTGTCTGTCTGTCTGTCTGTCTGTCTGTCTGTCTGTCTGTCTGTCTGTCTGTCTGTCTAATGAACATGATGAGCAGATTCTAAACTTTTCAGTTAGATGTTGAGAAATTCAGGGTAATACATTTCAGTATGAGGTAATGAGAGCGCAGTTACTATGGCAACATTTATTTATGTCAGAGACACATGAAGTGGTATCAGACCAAAAGACTTTATAAGGTAACCTCTTGAAAGTGATCTTTGATCAGAAGTGTTATTAGATGTGAACATCAGTTTTCCACATGCTAGCGATGGGAAAAACTTCACCATGTGTTGGTGATTTTGGGTGCGTTTTGTCTCATTCACAATGCAAGGCAGCACTGTGGTTTCTACATAGAGCTCTCTAATCTGTCATAGACTGAATTAACTGTGTCACATTCTTTGCCAAGGACTGTGTGCTTGGATTTCATTCAAAACCAGTGTGTAAGTGTGGGCTTCTTCTCTTTCCAATGTTAATCCAAAACTGGTGCAGCAAGCAAAATTGGGAACACTTTAGTTTAGCTTCCAATTGTCTCTAATAACTAGTTGCTTGTTCGCTTACATATTACCAGGATATTGTCTGTTTATTAGTACTTATAAAGCACATATTAAGGCCTTATTCTGCATGACCATATTCTACATCCCTTAATCCTGCCCGATACCTAAACTTATCAACTACCTTACTAACTATTAATAAGCAGTAATTATTGAAGCAAAAGTGGTAGTTAATGGTTAAATAATAGCTAATATTGAGAATCTAAAGTGTGACCATAAATATTATTTTCTTTATGACTAATCAATGCTTTTCAAAAACAAAATTTGGCCATGAGAGTCCAATCAAGAGAAAGGGAGATTCTCACTAGATAAATATCCCATAACAATCTCTGCTGAAGTTGTTACTGAAAACACCGGTTGTTAGTGATTTCCCTTCAAGTGAGGAAAGGAAAATACAAAGTGATCTCAAATGAATAGTTCCCAGACTGTTTTACTACAGAAAGAAAACATCAGATTAGCATCTGTTGCTGAATGCAGTGGTTCCAATGGAGAAATAATTATGTGACAGACACAGGTGAAAGCAATATATGGGGTTGTAATCAGTCTCTAATTCAAATCCACCCACTGTGAACCGTCCCATAATATACACGGTATAATTTCCCTTCCAGATGTGTATAATTCTTATGTTGTTAGGTGTAATCTTTCATATGAACAATGAACTAAATTAATTATAACTCTGAATAACTAAAACTGAGGTGAAAAAGGAACATTTTAAATGGCAAAACAAAAATTAAAAGCTCTTTGGTGGGGCCCAGGGCCTCTTCAAAATTATGTTAAGTTAAAGTTTCATTATGTCTTTTATCTTTTTGGCAAAATCAAAATAATTACATAAACATAACTTTTAAATTAAAAGAAAACCTCTTTGAGAATATTGTTTGCAAGAAGCACAGCAGAATATAACTGGATTAAAAACATGCTTGTTGCTTGTTAGGTAAAAAAGTTAATTCCTAACAAACTTGGCTGTGATCATAAACGATAATTAATGCACAAAATAAAATGTTGATAAAGTGTATATTAAAATAGTTTGGGTTGCTAGACATGCTCAAATATTTTTAAATCACTTACTGTAAGTGCAAATAAGAACAAAGTGGAACGCTTCAAACTATTCCTGAAAAAAATGAGGGACAAACCAAAATAGCTCAGTGCTGAAGTCATCACTTTAAGAGGACCGTGACTGTCACTATAAATCAGAAATATTTGACATAAATGTCCAACATGAATGATCTTGCTCTTCTTGCAAGCATAAGCATCTCATAAATGTGAATAAACATGGGTTTCAAGCTGTCTAACAACATTAATTTGCAACTACATGTCAAATACAATAACTGTCATTTGAGGATTAGTAGACTGGGTAACACTTTAGTGTAGGGAACGCATATAAACTATTAACTATGACTAATTTACTTCTTGTTAATTGCTTAGTAAGGGTTTAGGTATTTGGTAGGATTAAGAATGTAGAATAAGGTCATGCAGAATAAGGCATTAATATGTGCTTAATAAGTACTAATAAATAGCCAATATTCTATTAATATGCATGCTAATAAGCAACTAGTTAAAAACCCTAAAATAAAGTGTTACCGTGACTGTTAGGGTTTGGGTTGGTATAAGCTTTACATGTACTTGCGATGTTACTTATTAGTCAGTATTATGTCTTTTAAGGGAGCATCAAAATGAAGTGTTAGCAAATATTTAAGCAACAGTCTATTAATATTTATTGACTGGTAGTTGACATGCAGATGCAAAGTTGCTTATAGTTAGTAGAATGTCTAAAGTGGACCATCAAAATAAAGTTGTTTTTCCTCTTTTGTTTGGTAAATGTTTTTGGTAACAAGGCACTGTTGTATACAGCTGGGCTTTGAGCCACTTAATCGCACAAAGAGAACAGTTAGGGATATCTGTCTTTTTCTGTTGTGACTGGAAAGCACAGAGAGTGTTAACTTCAGATAATCAGAGGGTAGAAAAGCAGTTCAAAGAAAAGAAGAATGATAATAGTTAATCTTGAGGATTGCGGCCTCCAATCTCTTATACCTAATGCAATGTACCCGGTTCAGCATGAACAAACACAAGGAGTGTGATGTCATCCATCTCGTAATGCCAGGTTTTGTATTTCTTCAGTCAAAAGCTTGTGTGCAATGATCCATGTTATCCAGCCATGATATGAATGTTTCAAAGAGCATCTTGTGTGCTTCAATGAGGAAATCTGACCTTTTACGCACAGGAGTTCACATGGTCACAGATTTGCTTGCGTTTGATTAGTGACCTAAAAAACTACAGAATTTATTTTTTTTTTCTTCTTCTTTTTTCATTTTACATCAGTATTTTTGTTTTGTTTTGTTTTTTTTATAAATAAATAAATTTTATTACTGTTTATTTACAGTGTTTTTTTTTTAAATTCATGGTTCTCATAGTTTGAACATATAATTGTTTTTGGTATTCAAATATGGCCTATTTTAAACAATGTGGTTTTTTAAATATTTTGATCACTTTTTTTATCTGTACCACAGTTCTAACAAATTACATAAATATTAGGGCTGCCCTTAACTAAAGATTTTTCTAGTCTACTATTAGTCCTTCATTTAAGCGACTAATTGCATGTGTACATTAAGTCGACGATCCACATCATCTTCGCTGTGGACGCGCCAATATGCACGTTTCATATGGATTACATAATCTTGTCTGAGAATATTTGAAAAATTCATTTGAAAAAACAGATAACTCCATTTTTATTAATTCTCACAAAACATGTTATTTTTATTCTGCATTCCAAGTAATATCAATCAAACTGCAGTTGAGTTGTTTTGATTAAGTAATAGCTATATAAAAATACAGGTAACTTACAAAATTAAAGTTCATTGAAAGTATGTTTTTTATATATATTAAAAGTTTGTTTCTAAGCAAAAGCACATAACTCCAACAGTCGTTTTTTGGCAAAAGCAGATAACTCCAAATATCACTTAAACAAAACCAAGTAATTGCTTTGTAACTGCATTTAAAACACATTCAAACACATGTGCACACAAATGCACACTCACTCACTCACACACACACAAATACAAAAGGACAACCAAGGGTTCAGCATGTAAGACGTGTATGGTGTACAAGGACTTGCCGGAGTCTAAATTATAAATCCTTGATCACTTTTAGTCTGCTTTGACGAAACTTCCCTCAGCTAGCGCATCTTTTTAAAGTGACTAGAAGCCTTGTCACCTGACATGAATACTGTGCGCTGATTCGCTAAAATGGACTTATCGGTGTCTGTACACCAACAACAAGGGCGCTTGTCGGTTTCTGCTGTAAAACGTGAACTTGTGATGCCTTGACAGTGGACAATACCAGCTTTTTCTGACAAAACGGATTTATGGTTCAGAACGTGCTATTTGTGGAGAATAACACACAGCAGTTAGTTAAAGGTGCTAAAGAGGATCTTTTCGTCGACTGAGAAACCAAAGACTGTTACTGAGTTTTTTAAATGAGCGCATGCGTAAGAATTTAGAGGGAACGCCTCCCAAAACTCGTGCACGAGTATTGGAACACGAGTGTTTACCACCGGCATTTGCTGTGTCGTGTTAGTGGATTCATTATGTCGGACTCGCCGCATGTAACTCATAATCTGCAGTTGTTACTCCTGTCTCCTGACAAAAACATTGCATGTGGCGCCTGTGGAGTGTGGAAAGTTACTGGAGCGCGCAGCCGCGCTCGTCTCTCACAAGGAACGTCATGGCAGTGATTGACAAGCCAGAGGGCCAATCGTTTACGCGATGATCACGTAAACGATTGGCTGATGTTTTTAAGGCCCTACCTCGTGCATAGATGATGTATATTAATATTATTCCTTTCAGTGCACCTAATAAATAGTCTTTTATCAGTTAGTAAAGACAGTTTCAAGTAATATTGCAAAAATGTATAAAACAAAACATCCTCTTTAGCACCTTTAATTTGGCTTAAGTCATGTTTATCGGTTTTTGCAAGTGAACTCTTCATTTGTTTCCCACTTGAATTGGTTGACAATCATTTGACATTTCAAGCGTTCTATAGATATATTTATCATGTCTATGAGGCAAGTATACACTGAGTTTTGGTTTATTTTTTGACGTGCTCAGGTACACAGAGACCGAGACAGCAGAAAGCGTATCCTGTTTGTTTTCTTTATTTTACAAAGGCACAACTTTTTCTTGTTATTGTGAGTTTACAGTTTCGAATGATGGTTTACTCTTATTTGTATGACCAAAAATGACAGAGTATTTTAAGTTAAATGCAAGTGATCGCGCCGGCACCTGCAGTAAGCGCACTATACTTTAGCTTCCACACTCCACACAATCACTTGGATAAGCGCCTAATAGAGCACATTTATCTATGTTAACATTAGCGCAAGCAGCCAAGTAAAGTTGCTGCTACTAACATGTTTCAAATGATAAGCCATATTCGAGGTAAATGGATGGTAGGTGAACATTTGGATTTCCTGCCCGACATACTGTAATTACCACAAGCACCCGCCTTTAACGATCTGCCCCTCATCGACTGCATGACTTTGCCAGCAGTTTTTTTCTGCGAATAACCAAATAATAAAATTTTTGGTCGACTAAACCTCTTCTAGTTGAATAATGATTTGTCGAATATTAGGGGGCAGCCCTAATAAATATACTATCAAAGGTTTGGGATATCTACAGTAATATGAAATCTTTTTCTTTCTTTTTTTAAAGGATTAGTCCACTTTCAAATAAAATTTTCCTGATAATTTACTCACCCCCATGTCATCCAAGATGTTAATGTATTTCTTTCTTCAGTCGAAAAGAAATTAAGGTTTTTGATGAGAACATTCCAGGATTATTCTCCTTATAGTGGACTTCAATGGCCTCCAGACGGTTGAAGGTCAAAATTACAGTTTCAGTGCAGCTTCAAAGGGCTTTAAACGATACCAGATGAGGAATTTTGGAAAATTCATCCATTTTGGAAAAAAAATACAACTGTATATGCTTTATAAACACAAATTATCACCTTGCACGTGCTTCCGTTTTCCGTATTCTTCAAAAAGCTTACGCTGTATGTCCTACGCCTTCCCTATTCAACTTACGGAACAAACGCGGCGGCAGTTTCGTTTTTTCATTTTCATATGATACATATTAAAATATATTGTAATATGCAGCTTTTTAAAATTTAAAAATGTCACAATATTACTGTTTTAACTGTATTTTTTTATTTCTGAAGGATCATGTGACACTAAAGACTAGAGTAATGGCTGCTGAAAATACATCTTTTCCATCACAGGAAAAACTTACATTTTAAAATATATTAAAATAAAATATAATATTAAAATTTTAAATTGTAATACTATTTCTAAATATTACTGTTTTTACTGTATATTTTGATGAAATAAATGCAGCCTTAATGATCATAAGAGACTGTACCAACCCCAAAATTTTGAATGGTATATAGAATATTAATATGTGCAGAAAGTGTTAGAAATTTTGTCTGTAAAAGTTTGTAAGAGTTCAAAAGTTTATGGTAAATCAAGTGAGATATGAAATGTAGGGTCTTTGATCTGCTGTGATCATGCATGAAGGCCCATGTGCTCAAGTTTTCCAGGCATGGAAAAAGTGAGCATCTGAGGTCATGGACAGTTCCTCAGAGCAACAGTTCCTGCTATTATTGTTCAATAAATACTGAGTTTTTTGGGGGGTTGCAAATGATTGTGAGGCGACGATAATTAATTAATTGTTTTAAGGAACAGATCTTTTCTTTTGTGCGTGTCTGTGAAGATAGAAAGGGCTTGAGGGTGAAAGTCTAATTATAGCGGAGGTGGACCAAACCAAGAAAATGATCTGTGACATCATCCCAGCTGCAAGAATCATGGGGGATGTGTACGTAGGCGTAACTTTCATGTTTTTAGGCTCTAAGAAGTGCATTCATTCCATTTAAGTCTTGTCAAGCGGAGGTTGACAAGAACTGTGTGCATTTGTTCAAGGGGAACATTTTCCATAAAAGCATTGACTATTAATTTGCGCCATTCTGCACACATTATAAGAATGAAAGAGGTGATGAACATACAAAACCAGGTCAGCCTCTTAAGCAGGGCCACCGCACAGATTCTGCTGGGTAAACATTAGTCAGAACAAGGCTGAAGTGTTCTCCTGTCTCCATTGATGATGGATGTGCCTGTGTTGACCTCAGATGACCTCTTCACCCCAAGGCCTCAGATTACTCATCCTTTCCACTCTGAAATAACTGACATAGCCACCATGAAAAGAGGTTTGTTGTCAGCAACAGCAAGAAATTGACCATGAAATTTACTTTTACTTGTGGAAAAGATGATTACATTGGATTTTCATGTTGTTTCTATAACCAATAAACATTTTTTTTTTTTTTTATTATATCATAATGTATGTGAAGTTGGGCTGTCAAAGTTAATGTTTAAACATTTTTTTTAACACTTTAGTATAGGGAACACATATTCACTATTAACTACGACTTTTCCCTCAATAAACCCCTAATTTACTTCTTATTCATAGTTAATAAGTTAGTTGTTTAGCTTAGGTATTGGGTAGGATTAAGACTGTAGAATAAGATCATACAGAATAAGGCATTAATATGTGCTTAATAAGTACTAATAAACAGCCAGTATTCTAGTAATATGCATGCTAATAAGCAACTAGTTAAAAGACCCTAAAATAAAGAGTTACCAAAAAGTTGAAAATATATATATATTGTATATAATACAAACCCGATTCCAAAAAAGTTGGGACACTGTACAAATTGTGAATAAAAACAGAATGCAATGATGTGGAAGTTTCAAATTTCAATATTTTATTCAGAATACAACAAAGATGACATATCAAATGTTTAAACTGAGAAAATGTATCATTTTAAGGGAAAAATAAGTTGATTTTAAATTTCATGGCATCAACACATCTCAAAAAAGTTGGGACAAGGCCATGTTTACCACTGTGTGGCATCCCCTCTTCTTTTTATAACAGTCTGCAAACGTCTGGGTACTGAGGAGACAAGTTGCTCAAGTTTAGGAATAGGAATTTTGTCCCATTCTTGTCTAATACAGGCTTCTAGTTGCTCAACTGTCTTAGGTCTTCTTTGTCACATCTTCCACATCTTCACATCTAGAACTTGGATATACCTTTCAGCATTGATGGTGCCTTTCCAGATGTGTAAGCTGCCCATGCCACACGCACTCATGCAACCCCACACAATCAGAGATGCAGGCTTCTGAACTGAGCGCTGATAACAACTTGGGTTGTCCTTGTCCTCTTTAGTCCGGATGACATGGCGTCCCAGTTTTCCAAAAAGAACTTCAAATTTTGATTCGTCTGACCACAGAACAGTTTTCTACTTTGCCACAGTTAATTTTAAATGAGCCTTGGCCCAGAGAAAACGCCTGCGCTTCTGGATCATGTTTAGATATAGCTTCTTTTTTGACCTATAGAGTTTTAGCCGGCAACGGCGAATGGCACGGTGGATTGTGTTCACCTACAAAGTTTTCTGGAAGTACTCCTGAGCCCATGTTGTGACCCTTACGCACAGAGATTGTTCCAGATTCTCTGAATCTTTGGATGATATTATGCACTGTAGATGATGATAACTTCAAACTCTTTGCAATTTTTCTCTGAGAAACTCCTTTCTGATATTGCTCCACTATTTTTCACCACAGCATTGTAGGAATTGGTGATCCTCTGCCCATCTTGACTTCTGAGAGACACTGCCACTCTGAGAGGCTCTTTTTATACCCAATCATGTTGCCAATTGACCTAATAAGTTGCAAATTGGTCCTCCAGCTGTTCCTTTTATGTACATTTAACTTTTCTGGCCTCTTATTGCTACCTGTCCCAACTTTTTTGGAATGTGTAGCTCTCATGAAATCCAAAATGAGCCAATATTTGGCATGACATTTCAAAATGTCTCACTTTCAACGTTTGATATGTTATCTATATTCTATTGTGAATAAAATATAAATTTATGAGATTTGTAAGTTTATGAGATTTGTAAATTATTGCATTCCTTTTTTATTCACAATTTGTACAGTGTCCCAACTTTTTTGGAATCGGGTTTGTATATACAATTGATGTGATTGACACCCCTAATTATAAGTGGAGAGGAATAGCAGAAATTTGCCAGTCAGGACATACTTTGTGCACTCATCCACCGTAAGCTTCCAGTTAAATGTAACCGACCGTGCAGCTGAAAATTAGATTTTAACTGTTTATTTTGGATGGAACTTTTGACTGGTATTTCTGTACATGCAACTAAATGTCTCCATAGCTGTTTCTTTTATTAGTCCTGGCTTCATTCTGAGCTGACTCAGGGCTGTCTGCCTCACCTGTGAGTAATATTTGAACATGGACCCTCCTTGACACCAACGCGTTTACGCATGTAACAGTAGCCCTACCTCAAGTCATTTTCCATAGTTTCATAGGGGGCCGGAGCACATGTGCTTTGGTTGAAAAATGAGATCAGGCTATTGATTCCACACCTGGCCGTCTGACATTGAGTGTATAGAAAAGTGGGCTGGTTTGTGTGCGTGCTATAGTGTGCCGTGATGCTGTGCATGTTTGTGTAGGAGAAACGGCTGCAGTCAATGAGTGACACTTTCTTTTAGGGACTAGGATGACTAGGTTATTTTCCTGTTTTAGGTTTTCTAAGGAATTTCTAATGAATTTGTGTTGACTCTTCAGAGACAAATTGCTGATCTTAAATTCTTATCCTTTACAGAAAAGTATTAAGCTTAAATAGTTTTGCATGTTCCAGTCCCCCCATACAAAGCCTTTCTTTCACCATCATTAATTTCCTTCCCAAAGTATGCTGGAGTTTTCCTTATTTCCTAAGTTTTATTTTCCTGCTGTGCCTAACATGTTTTTTTTTCCTCGAGCCACATGTGGCTGGTGCGATTTACAGTTATTTTAGCCGGCTACCCCACAGACTCCACTCCACAAAAATTGCTCAGGCACTTGGTGAAAAAAAAAAAAAAAATCAGTGATAAGAATTTTAATCTATCTTACATCCACTTTCCACATTTTGATAGTCTTGTACAGCCATAAAATTGTCTACCTTATAATGTCTTTGTGATTGCCTCGGGGAGTCAGAAAGTTGGCAGAGTGAATATTATTGTGAAACTGTCATCACGTCCCAGGCTTCTTTAAGTCTCATAAATTTGCAATTGAGAGGAATACCAGACTCTTGATTTCATTCAGGACTCATAGAAATCCCTGAAGAAGATCAGAAGTTTCCACATTTCGAATCAATCAGACATTTGACATCAGTTTAAGGGCCATCAGCTATATTTACATTAAAGGGTTAGTTCACCCAAAAATGACATTTCTGTCATTAATTACTCACCCTGATGTCGTTCCAAACCCGTAAGACCTTCGTTCATCTTCAGAACACATATTAAGATATTTTTGATGAAATTTGAGAGGTTTTTTATCCCCATAAAAATTTTGGGAAAAAAAAAACCTCTTAGATTATTTCCTCATTTTTGTTTTGTTTTTGTGCACAAAAATATTCTTGTCACTTTAACATTAAGGTTGAACCACTGTAGTCACGTTGACTATTTTACCGATGTCTTTACTACTTTTCTAGACCTTGAATGTGGTAATTATGTTGCTTTCTATGGGGGATTAAAAAAACCTCTCAGATTTCATCAAAAATAATTATTAATTTGTGTTCCAAAGATGAACAAAGGTTTTACAGATGTGGAACGACATTAATTAATGACAGAAATTTCATTTCTGGGTGAACTAACCCTATAAGGATCCTGTTATTGTGCTGTAATAAATTGCATTAAATGCTGATTATCTCAGTTTTTACTTGCAATCTTTTCACTCTCATGCTGATTTTGTGGAGTATAGGGATGCATCTTTATCTCGCAGCTGTCAATTTCATACTAAAAATGGCACGCTCTTGACACATCAGCATTAAAACTGTAACGTTCATGGGTTTTTTTATGTATACTTCATGTAAAAATCATGACTTACAGCTTCCATATGGATTTTTTTTACAAGACAGTCCTCTATACATCACAAGGAAGGAATCTATGGAAGAAGAGTATAGTGAAGCCTTTAACAGATGCCTTGCATTAAAGTCCCCAGTGACACGCTGAGCCCATCGAGCTAAAATATAAGAGGGCAAAACCACTCCTGAGATAATGCAGGATAAACAGAGGGATTCAAAGGCGAAGGCAAATGTTTCCAGTAATTATCTGACTAAGGATATGTCCTCAGGCATTCTCTCCAAGACATCATTTTACAATGAACTAGATGAACGTATGGAAACATTTCATTTGCTTGGGATTGTCACTCAATCCTGTCACTCAATATAAACATTATGCTTGCGGTTAAAAACCATCTAGTTTAACTGTTGAGGAAGATCGAAGGTGCGAGATAAACCGCTTTCATTTCATTTCATTTTCATCTGGAAGTACTGCCAAAGCACTTTAGATAGTTTCCTTTTCCTGTAAAAATAGCTTTCGACTGCCAATAACAACCAAATCAGATTTATTTCATAGGAGGAGTGGAAGCATCAACTATGAAAGAATATCTTAAGATATTTTCCTTTTGACGATCAAATACTTTCCTTTTGACCTTTTGTGGAAAATTGTGAAATTGAAACCATTCACTTTGAATGTGCTTGATCCATTAACAAAATGTGCCGCAAATCTGAGAAAACTGGAGAATTGCCTGCTTAGGAGCACCTTTGATTTATGGTAATTTCTGATAATTATGTTTAATTATGAATTGCAAGTTTGGTTTGAAGTAGCGCAATCTTAAAAGTTATAATTCACCAAAAAATGAAAATGTTGTCGTCATTTACTCATCCTTATGTTATTCCAAAAGTGTATGACTTTCTTTTTTTTCTGTGAAACACAAAAGAAATTAAAAAAGGTCCAAAAAGTGTTTTTGTCCATACAGTTAAAATTAAGTTTTGAACCCCATTGATATTCAACTTATCGACAAAAACATTCAAAGTAATTTTTAAAATGTCTTCTTTTGCATTCCGTCAAGAAAGGTACTTTATGGTACTTAAATTTGAAGTGTCTATAAAAATTGTGAGTGACATGTTTGTCTTGATGTCCAGAGTAAAGCATGACTTGCGTTGATGTCTAGCTGGTGGAGCATTTTCCCTTAAGTCACAGCTGAGAACAAGGTGTGCTCTGTTAATGCCTGTTTGGGTTCAGGTCTGCTAGTTTTAATGCCGGGAACGGAGCAGTAGTGATGTGGACAGCACTGCAGGCGACGTTATGCTTAACGTCATGCTTAAGATACTGCCTTGTTTGCTTGTGTTAACTGTTGGGGGGAGGTGATCCCTAGTCAGTGACCCTCTATAGGCTAGTGTGTGGATGTCAACTATCAGCACCTCTGGATATTTAGACGAGTTGGATTTTGTTTTATTCAACAGTGAAATGCTTTTGAATTGTACTGGAATATTTATGGTTGGTTCCCCCAGAAATGAAAATTCTGTCATCTGTTACTCACTCTCATGTCGTTTCAAACCTATAAGACTTTTGTCTATCTTCTCAACATAAATGAAGATATTTTTAAATGAAGAGGGCGGAGAGATTTCTGTCTCTCCACTAAAAGTCTATACACAGTCTATTCAAACATTCATAAAGAAGTTTAATCCAAGTCTTCTGAAGATACATTATCGCTTTATATGATAAATAGACTTATTTTAGGCTTCTATTCACATATAAACATTGATCAGCATATATAAACAGAAGCTCAACCACACTTGCTTGACATGTGACGACAAACCTCATTGGTTCTTGCGGAAGCTCAAATGTACTGGGGTGATATGTGAGAAAGAACTTCATTGGTTCTTGCTACAGATGCACCGATACCACTTTTTCTAGAAAGAGTCCAATACGATACTTTCATTTTTGGTACTTGCCGATACAAAGTGCCAATATTCATGCTAAAATATTGGGTAGACAAACCAGAAGAATTTGAATTAAATTAGTTGGGTTTTTCGTTAAAATGTATTATAGGAGCTTATGTTGCTTTCACTGTTCATTCTATTGCTTTGTCATATTTTATCTTTAATTTTCTTTTTGTCTTTTGTTGTTAGATGAATATTAAGGACATTAATAATAAAGAAACATTAAGCTGCACATATCCAACATACTGTTACACATGCACATGTAAACTGTTTACATTCACTTAAGACATAACCAACTATGCTTCACAAGGATAATCATCGATATAGGCATTTTGACATAAATCTGCGAGAATTTGTCCATTCAAGTACAAGAAGACATGAAAGACAACTAAATTCAGTAGGCTATTCATGTTCTGTCTGAGGGCCTGTTTACACCTGGTCACTTCATGCGTTTTCTCTGATCGGATAGCTATCTGATTTATAAAAACGATTGCATTTACACTTGGCCACATAAATGTGTCTCCAGTTCCCACGCTATAGGCAGATTTCATGGAGTTCACATCATTGAAAGCAACAGATATGAGCTGCATTTTATTGATCATCAGCTAATTTCGAAATCAAAGACCGCAATAGGAGAGAGCATGGCAACAGCACTGGTAAGATCATTTAGTCTCATTACTTTTAATGAAGATGATTGTGTTTTGAGCGCCTGTGACTTACTTTCATTTTGATTTGCGGCAGTTTGCGCGTTGTCTTGCTGAATAGATACTCAGCTGCTCATATGTGGCGATGCGTGCTGCAGTAGCGCTGTCATATCTGACTATAACATGTTATTTAACCTATAACACGCGCTCAAACATTTATTTTTTTAGTATTTTTGGGAGGAGTTCAATTTAAATATGTGGTTTCAACAACCAGATGCATTTAGACCTGTTCAGTTTTGACGGGAATGCGTCCCAGACCACCTCCTGAAGTGGTTTGAGCGATCGGATTTATATCCGTTTCGAATGCGTTTCGGAGGGCAGTTAGACCTGGTCTTTTCACGATCGATAGATATCCGATCAGTGAAAACACATGAAGTGACCAGATGTAAACAGGCCCTGAGAGGCAGCTTTCTGGGCGCACGCTTCGGATGTTTGCGCACAGAAAACATTTTGAAAACGTAATGTGATTATCATGCAACAGTTCATGTTTTTACTTACATATACAATTTAGTTTTAATCCAAATGACTTGTGTGTGCTGAGTGAGCGATCAGCAATCAAGAGCATGCAACAAGCGTGCACACTCTCTCTCTCACTCTCTCTCGACCATCAGTTAACGTAAATGTTTCCTTGCTATTGACATATTAAACCAAACTACAAATTTTCCAGCGATGTCTGTAAAAAAGGGATGCATTCAACGAGCTCACGCATATGTGACGGCGTGTATTACTGTATACTGGTATCGGTATTGGTTCATCCCTAGTTCTTGTGCATCAAGAAAGCATGCTTGAGCTTCCGTGACCAAATTTGAATGCTATAGGTATGTTCGCTGATCAGTGTTTAAGATGAACTAAAGTCTTATGGATTTGTAACAACAAGAGGGTGAGTAAATGAAGACAGAGTTTCCATTTTGGGGTGAACAATCCCTTTCAAATGAATTTCCTATTGAAATTGTAGCAAGTTAAATTTTGATTTCACTGGGTCTTGATGAATGAAATGAAATATTGAAATATTGCCAGTCGGGTACATGCCAGTGATCAGCAAAGCACTTTGCTGTTAAACAAAGTTTCATCTTGTCATGCTCTCTCTCAGATCCCGTGAAATGTGAGCAACATGTGCAATGAGAAACAGCATGGTACATTTCATTCTCCTGCTGAGTGGATGACTTATTTCTGTCGGAGAATAGGAAAGCCTTTCTAGACATTGTTTGTTCTCTATTTGAATACAGCAAACCAGTATCGCAATAAGGGGCAAGTTCCTTGTCCCAACACAGATGGACCACACGTTTCACCACATTACCACATGGGACCACATTAAAAGCAAAATATGTACGATTTTTGGATTAAAATATCCAAAAACCACTAGAACAGTTATATTTTGTTGACTTGTGTACTTATCCCAGATGTTTCCAAGAATTATTAAATCCAGAGAAATGAGCAATTTTAACCAGGACACAGACTGTGTTTGTGCACCACCTATCAGTGACGTCCTACCTGCGTTACCATCGATTTCCGGTTGTAGAAACCATTGAAACACTAAAGACGCTTTAATATATTACATGCTTTATTAGACAAGGGAACAACTGTTTAATTGCATGCCATTTATCAACACAAGCCATCCAGCATTTATTAATATGATATTCTAATATCGATCTAGCCTACTGCAGTGTGCAACAAGTGTCTCATAGCAGCCACCGAGTGAACGCTCAGAGTAACATTATAACATAATTTTCAACACACTCAAATGTATCTAATATGATAAACAGCGCTGCTTTACCCCACATACTTTACACTTGACCAGAAGAAGCAGAAGCTTCTGTGGCATAATAAAAGCTCCACTGCTCTCGAGGCGTCTGTTGCGCTCGTCTCTCATTAGCAATCGCTACAGCAGCCTCATTCAGCTCCCACAGCACTCGCCCTGCTCTTCTTCATAATATAGTAACATTAATAATCTCATCCATGAACATGATTTCTGCCCGAGTCCCGTCCCGATTCTTTTCCACCGGCTGTGATGTGAAGACGACAACTCCCAAGATTCTACGCTCAATCTCGGCATCATCAAGCTACACCTTTGATTTGAATAGGTGACCTCTAGTGGCGAAAATGTACATAGTGTGCCTTTAAGTCAATTACATGAATGCTTTTTATAGAATAATTTTTAATTAAAGAAACTTTTAATAAGTGACATACTAGATGGCATCAAATCTTTTTTTTATATAATAGATGTAAGCGAGATGCAGTGTAACATCTTCAATTTGTCCTCCCTTGTCCATTTGTTCTTCATTGATGCAGCCTGAATATGTCAGCATAAGCTTTGCCTGTTGTTCTGATTTCCAGCCAGGCCAAAGATCAGTGTGAGATAATTTCCTGTCTGCAGGAGAAGTCCATGGGAAAGCGATAGAGAATTACAAACCTCTGGAACAAACACAAATCCAGATTCAAAAATACGTCCCACAAAGCCACTAAAATGAATACAGTAATTAGAATTTGGGATTTTCATAGCTGTTGTTTGAGGGTGTGTAGATGTCTGGGTGTAGATGACAATTAGAAATAAAAGCATTTTGTCTACATCATATATTTTTATATGACTTAATATTTTTTTGTTTGTTTACTTGTTTTTCATGTGTGGTATTTATCAACCCAGTTACTATCAGTGTTTTTCCTTTTTAGGTAATGAACTTCCATAAATGTCATTGAAAAAATAAAAATAAATAATGACATCATCTTCCTTACAGGACATCTTCAAGGACAAGTTAAAGCTGCTGTAGGGAGTTTTTAGAAAACCTTGACTTAGCCTGAAAATTTGAACAAGCACAACTCACAGGTCACTCCCCCTTGCTCTATGCTGCGCTACAGCCCTCCCTCCACAGCTCCTCCCCCATCACAACGGAGCCTGCCGTGAACGCGCAGGCTAGTAAGGCAGATAAACAGTTATAGCACATTCACTGGTACAGACGAAACATCATCAATATGATTTACACTGACTATGGCCTGCCCATACTTTGACTACAAACTTGGTCCTCAAAACATTATGTATTTTGCAATACATGTAATGTAACTATATGACGTTGCACTATTTCTATAAGTAATAAATAGCTAGTATGATAATATAGCTAACGGTAACTAACGTTACAGTATGCAAGTAATTATTCTATCGATATGTAATGCTAAATAAGGTTTGCTAATACATTATTTCAGCAACATGACAAGCCAGTGAATTAGTAGGTTTCAATTTGCTTTGCACAGTGCGTGACATTTTATCTGTATGTTATGCGGCTAGAGTTTTGACACCGAGTTAATGGGCTCCGACGAGGAATCCACACCCACAGCGACTTCGAGGAGTCAACGGGCGGGGAGAAGAGGAAGCATCAGGCAGGGGACGGGCAGGCCTGATTTAAAATGATCTTAGTTGTGTAGTTACTTGTCAAGCAGAAATGTGGCTGACTCTGCATCGGTTTTTAATCCTTTCAGGACACGTAGATCCCTCCACCTCGGAAAAGCCGCTCCGATATTTACCCTCGTTTTATTTCGGGCTCTATCTAATTCTTTCTTTTTGGCTTTTTTATCATCGTCATCTGTCTTTTTCCGTTTACCCGTCTTTATTTTGTGAGCAGGTGCCACTCGAGGAATCGGCAGTTGTTTTTCCGCCATAAGCAAAGCTGCGGCACACCGGTAACTTGAATTTGAACGCCTGTATGCGCTGGCGCTGTGCATGAGAGGGGTGAGATCAGCGCGCACGCGAGCTTGATTGACACTGCTAAGACACTCCTCCTGGCTCTGATTGGTTGTTTCTTACCGGGAGCGGTGTATTTCTGCAAATGGCAATAGGACCACTGGGAGGAGCCAGAGGAGCTTGATTTTTTTCACAGATTATCTCTCTCATATTCTACTGTCAGGACATAATGACAGGTTTAACAAATATGTAAAAAATACATTTTTACAAAAGTTACCTACTGCAGCTTTAAAGTCTCAACATGTTTTGTTATGTTTGTAGGCGACATGTTTTAAATAGAGATGCACCGATTGCAATTTTCTTGGCTGATTCCGATTTCCGATTTTTTGTTAGTGAGATCGGCCGATACCGATTTTTGCCGATTCCGATTTTCTTTCTAAGAACTATAATTGACAACATATAGAAACAAAAATCTACTTTTCTTCCATGCAAAGTTTTATTTTCATAAAAAAAAAAACAAGTAAAAGTCAGTAATAAAATATAAACAGCTCAAATAAATGCAATAGAATAAAGAGAGCTATGAAACTAAGTTTTTTGGGTTAACTGGGTTTCTATTCAGGTAAGAAATACTACAGAAATTAAAGTAATCAAATGTAAAATGACACATTCAGTATTATTTTACATTGGTTACCTTAATTTCTGTAGTCTTTATTGTAAATATTAATACAGATCAATTCTTACCATTAAAAGTTATAAAACGTATTTTAATCAAGAGCAGAAAGTGATTTTCTTTGTCTTTTGTTCTTTGATTAACATGACAGACAACAGCATGAATATTGGACTGCTGTCCCTTTAAGAGTTTATGAACGGTGTTCAACGGACCCAATAGACCTCTTTGGAGCAGACGTCACAATTACGTCACTTGCAGCTGCGCGCGCATAGTGGTTGCAGAAAAATAGCGGTAGCAATTGGAGGAAAATGTGCAAAATCCACAGAATAAGAGAAAAACGTTTTGTTGTGCCTCTGGATGTTGGAATCGGAATGCAAAAAAATATAGTCTTCATTTTTAAAGAAAACCATCGTTGAAAACGTCCTTTGAAGCTAAACGGAGACGTTTCACAGACTGGACTGATGACACCTGCAAGGATTAGTCTACTATTAAAGCAGGAATTTGATGTAAACAGTAAGTCTACATAATATTCACATATACAGTTCAGAGGACATACATACATAGCAGTTACAGCATGAAATAATATTTAAACCTATAACATTTTACATAGATAACTTTTAAACATAGTCTATAAAATTTTTATTTCACAATTCTGACTTTTTTTCTTGCATTTGCGTGTTTATGACTCCCAGTTGGGCCATTATAAATCGCAATTGTGAGTTTATTTCACAATTCTGAGGGGAAAAAAGTCAGAATTGCGGGATAAATTGCAATTCAGAAAACGAGTATAACGAGTTACAGGATAACGAGCATATCTCACAATTCTGTTTTTCTTTGTAAGAAATGTGAGATATAAACTCAGGTTTGTGAGAAATAAAAGTCAGAATTGTGAGATATAAACTCAAAATTAACTTTTTTTAATTCTTTTATTTCGTGGGTTCCATAGACTGCTACTGCTCAACTGTTATTTTCTGCAACCAGGTAGGCTCCGCCCATAAAAAAACGTCATCGCTGTTTGCAAACACCAAATTGGTCTATACTGTTACACACGACATGGGTTCACTTTCTTAGCTATTTAACGATTCAAAACTGACTGTGTTTATCTGTATACTCGCCAAGATTGCCTGTGCCGCTGGTTTTGACATACTTTTGTATGTATTTGACAGTTTAAGCGCATTATGCTCATAATGCGCTTAAACTGTCAAATACATACAAAAGTATGTACTACTCGTTTTGGTACTTGTGACTGTTTGATTTCTGTCTCTGTTTGAGACTGAGCGTGGCTTGTTCGCTTCACTAATATAGATCAGTGGAGCGCGCGCTTTCGGTGTGACCCAGAAACCTGCGGGAATGACTAAAATTATGCGCAGTAAGCAATATTTAACCGGAGCGAATGAGACGAGGGAGAGAGGACGCGCCCGCGCGGGTGTATGTCACTTCACCGTGACAGAGAAGAGCGCGAGAACGCGCATTTGACGTTATTGCCTGTGCCGCTGGTAACAAAAAAGATCGGCTCGGAATCGCTAAGAAGTGAGACTGATCGATCTGGCCGATCAATCGGTGCATCTCTAGTTTTAAATGTAAATCATCTTCAAATTTCGCATGAAATGAAAATTCACCTGTTTTCTAAATGCATGTTATTGACTTTTCAGTAATCCGTTTCACTTTGATGTGTGTCACAATACGGAACGAAAGATTTCCGTTACTTCCGTCCTGTAATGTTAAACTGTAAAACCTTTTTAAGGCATAATTATACCTCCAAATATATTCAAATAACAATACAAACTGCTAACATTTAAGCAAATTATTTATCTGATAGAATGTTTAAAATCACCTTTTTCATAAAATGAAATATTCAGTCTTTGTTTTGACATCATGGGCATTTAAGACCTCTGCTGTTGGATGCTTTGGGCCTCAAATAATTTACTATTAAGTTGTAGCAAATGTTCAGATATGCACCATTAGCTCTTCTGTACTGATGTTTGGGTGACATTGCAAGACCTTTGTGTCGATGAGAGCAGGGTGAAGCGGCCTACTCTGAGGAGGAGGGGTGGGTGAGGTGATAGGAGCGAGGTGCTCAGTATGTGATCACTACACTTGAAAGAGAGTCCTTGTTTGTTTTGGATCAGCGTAGCTCCGCACATACAGAAAGGGACTGTTCTCCATCTTCAGGGCCCTTGGGGCAAGATACTCCATTCACCTTCTGTTCTCTGTCTGTTTTGCTCAGCTCTTCTGTTTCTACACCCCCTTTTTAGATGATTCCCATCCTTATACAGAACTGGATAATTGGGGCGTTAATAGCTGGATGAGCCTCTTTTGTTCAAGGTACTTCATTTTCAAGAGCAGCTTGAGACCCCTGCTGCACAGTCTTTGTTTTCTTTGAATTAATTTGTTTAGCTTTTTATTTTTGATCCAAATGAGCTTAGAAGAAAATAAAACCCTTGAACAGGCATTATAGAGGCATAAATAGCCAAAACATAGTCGCTTTCTGTGTTTCAATGCAGAGAGTTGATGTAAAAGAGTGCTAAAATATGTATTATAAAAGACTTCGGTTGCCGTTTCGACTCAATTCAAAATGCCTTTCTGTAATTGTTTCATATAAGCATATAAATCATTTTGATACCCGCTACAAAAACGGCACTTAAAATGACAAATGTGAAGGTCTTCTGTTTTAAATGAGAAAACCAGAGAGGTGTTTTCAACCACAGAGGCGGATGGAAAAGGAAGCAATTCATGACCCTTTGACCTCTAACTCTTAATTTTATTTCCATGTTAAACTTTTGGGGTTTTATGCTTTAGATTGGCCTTCCAAAACTTCCTTATTTTTCTGAAAGTGTAGTCTCTATAGGTGTAAACTGCTCCCTTTGTCACCAGCCTTGTACATTTTATGAGTGTCATGAATCAGTTCTTGTCATTAATTCTTCCATCGAGGGGAAAAAATGTGGAATTCTCTTACAGAAGAGAGAAATCCAGAGGTATTTCCACTCACTGGCAGAATATGATGTGTCACATTCACTCAGATTTTAGATATACAGTTTTTAAATGAATAAACCCATCATGGTCTGTATAATATCCAGAAATTTGTTTGACATAAATATAAAAAATATGAAATCTCAATAGCTCAGAGTTATGACAGCTTTAACAGCCTCAAAGTGTAATTTTCATTGTAAAAACATTTTGAGTCTATACACCAACCGCATTCTTGGTTTCATTCAGTAGTCTTCTTTTAGTTTAATAGCAAAAGCATATTCTGTATATACTAAAATATGTTATCGTCATTCATTTTTGTGTCCTCAGCAATAGCATTAAAGGATGAAAATGTAGGCCAGTAGCACCTTTAAATGTGAGACTTGCAGTGCTTTCGTCTGTCTGTATATTGGTTTATGTTCACTTCTTTTAGGGTTGTAAAAAATTCTTTCTCTTGTCCAAAAATGTAAACTTAACATATTTATAACTGCCTATAATTTTCTACTGTAGATCTCGGGGATACTCTCTTATGGACCGATATATATTGTTCTGTTACAGCTGATTTTCAGTTAAAGCATTTAAAGACATACATAATCACAAGTTCTGACTCTTATTAGAATACATTTACATGACCAAAAACAGACTTATTTATTAATTAATTTAATACCTATCCATTCAATGCACACCTTTTAAGTGTGTAAGTATGTTTTCATGTCATTTTCTGCCTTTATAAATCCAGATTTCTCCCTAGTTTTAACATAGGATTAGATCCACGGAATTTATGACAGAATCATTTTGTAAATGAAGCCCCTGGTTTTGTGATTTTTTTTGCATGCTGATTTTGGAAGCGAGGTAACTTTTCTACGTCCCTTAAGACAACTCTCCTTTCTCTCTTTCCACCCATTCCAACTATTGATACTAGATAAACAATAGCTCAGTATTACAACCCTGAGCGCTACGGAAAAATCCAGGAGTTGGAAACCTCAGAGAGTCGTGGTGTGGTGAGATGAGGTTCCAAGCAAAGCACATACTGTACCCAGTGTCTCAGTGTGAGGGACTCACCATTTGTTATTATTTCCCATGTTCAGCAAGTATGGTAATACCTTGCAGATTAAAAGAAGGGCCTCAATCAACCGCAACTAGCTTATACTGCCAGTTTTCTGGGGGGGGTCACAAAATAATGGGGCTTTTCCATTTTCCACTGTACGTAAGGTTTTTTAAATTACTTGATTTAAACACAATACGCTGTTGTCAAAGTAGGCAAACACTGGGACAATTTTGTGGGACATGTTTTAAAAAATTGTATGACCTTCTTAAAGGCATAGTTCACCTGAAAGTGTAAATTCTGTCATCATTTACTCACCCTCATGTCATTCCAAATCTGTATAGACTCTCTTTTATTCTGTGGAACACAAAAGAAGAAATGTTTCAAGTGTTTTTGTCCACACAATGAAAGTAAATAGGGTCCAGAACAGCACTTCATTGTATGGACAAAAAACACAGACATTTTTCAAAATATTTTCACAGGCCTCAGTTTGCTCCGCTGCAATATATGAGCAACAAAGATTGCACTAAAGTACCTTTTTTAGCGCTTTCTTCCTTCCAACAAAGGGATAGTTCACCCAAAAATGAAAATTATCCCATGATTTACTTACCCTCAAGCCATCCTAAGTGTATATCTTCTTTCAGATGAACACAGCCGGAGATATATTTAAAAATATCCTTAGTCTTCCAAGGTTTATAATGGTTGTGAATGCCAAAAAATGCATCCATCCAGTAATCCAGTAATCCAGAGGAGACCTTTTGAAGTGAAGGGTTGCATTTTTATAAGAAACATATCCATATTTAAAACTTTATAAATTAAAATAACTAGCTTCCGGCAGACGACTGTACACATACTGCACAAGTCGATTTGGGCAACCTCTGTCCCGACGCATGTCGCAATGACAAACGCGGAGGCGCAGAGGAGAGAGCAAAACAAATCACCGGTCATGGATTAGAAATCTAAAACGAGAATTTTTAAAGGTGCCCTAGAACTTTTTTTTAAAAGATGTAATATAAGTCTAAGGTGTCCCCTGAATGTGTCTGTGAAGTTTCAGCTCAAAATACCCCATAGATTTTTTTAAATTCATTTTTTTAACTGCCTATTTTGGGGCATAATTAGAAATGAGCCGATTCAGGGTGTGTGGCCCTTTAATTCTCGTGCTCAAGGCCCAAGAACTCGCGCTTGCCTTAAACAACATAAAAAAAGTTCAAACAGCTAATATAACCCTCAAAATGGATCTTTACAAAGTGTTCGTCATGCAGCATGTCTAATCACGTAAGTATGGTATTTATTTGGATGTTTACATTTGATTCTGAATGAGTTTGAGGCTGTGCTCCGTGGCTAACGGCTAATGCTACACTGTTGGAGAGATTTATAAAGAATGAAGTTGTGTTTATGAATTATACAGACTGCAAGTGTTTAAAAAATGAAAATAACGACAGCTCTTGTCTCCGTGAATACAGTAAGAAACGATGGTAACTTTAACCACATTTAACAGTACATTAGCAACATGCTAACGAAACATTTAGAAAGACAATTTACAAATATCACTAAAAATATCATGTTATCATGAATCATGTCAATCATGTTATTATTGCTCCATCTGTCATTTTTCGCTGTTGTCCTTGCTTGCTTACCTAGTCTGTTGATTCAGCTCTGCACATCCAGACGTTAATACTGGCTCCCCTTGTGTAATGCCTTGATCATGGGCTGGCATATGCAAATATTGGGTCGTACACCCCGACTGTTACGTAACAGTCGGTGTTATGTTGAGATTCGCCTGTTCTTCAGAGGTCTTTTAAACAAATGAGATTTATATAAGAAGGAGGAAACAATGGAGTTTGAGACTCACTGTATGTCATTTCCATGTACTGAACTCTTGTTATTTAACTATGTCGAGGTAAATTCAATTTTTGAATCTAGGGCACCTTCAAAGAGAAATGTCTGAGGATTTCGATATAAGAGAAGAGGAGCAGCCCTATTTGTTTAAATCATGAGAGGCGTCTAAGCTTACAATTCTCCTACATCCTGCATCATACATCGTGTCATCGCGACTTGCGCATTCTGCGTACGGTCATTTACCAGAAGCTATAGTTATTTGAATTTATAAAGTTTTAAATAACGCATCCCTTCTCTTCAAAAGGCCTTTATTAACCCTCTGTAGCCATATGGATTACTTTGATTATGGATGGATTATGGATTGTTTTAAAACATGGCTCCCCATTCAAGACCATTATAAACCTTGGAGGACTAAGGATATCTCTGATTGTGTTTGTCTGAGAGAAGATAGTCATATACACCTAGGATGGCTTGAGGGTGAGTAAATCATGGGATAATTTAAATTTTTGGGTGAACTATCTGGGCCATAACCATAAAGGCTATTACATTTGTCATCCGCCAATCTTGAACATTTGGCTATATCATTTCTTAATTGAATATATTACTAGGGATGTCCCGATCAGGTTTTTTTGCCCTCGAGTCCGAGTCCGAGTCATTTGATTTTGAGTATCTGCCGATACCGAGTCCCGATCCGATATAAAGAAGAGCGAAAAAAAACAGATCCAGGATGTTCCTTATTTTTTATTTAATTACAAACAGAGCACTTCTGTGAGGTAGCTTGAACAATCAAGTAATAAATAACATAAATTGTTCACTTCACTTCACTTAGTGCAACAGTAAATATAAAAAAGGCTAATATAAAAACAAATATATTTGGTTTGATTTGGGTATGCTGCAGTCTGTGTAATAACTAAAATAATGTTTATATATATCATATTTTCTGGCTAGTTTACTTTAGTTTTTTATAATACACCATACTTTAACCCAAACTAAATAATAAAAAACAAGTTTAAATGGGTAAATCTTCTATTATTATTTTTTATTCTTAATTTTCTTTTCTGTCATACTCAAATTCTTGCTAAAACACATTAGACATGCGTATTGTGTGCATTTTGAACACTTTTTGTGTGAAATTATATTTATTTTGTCCATCAAAAGTGTGCTCTCACTTTAATTACACGTCAGCAGCGCAGCGTGTGTCTCAATCAGCTCCCTAGTTCAGTAGTCAGGGTGCTGATCAGGGTATCAGCCACATTCACTTTCATTATATACTGATTCACGACCTAGGGAGCTAGGGAGCTGATTGAGACACAGGGATAGACTCGGTGCCGAGACGATCGCGGCACTGCTGCTTACGCGACGCTCCTGCCTGACGCTTTACGAGCTGCTCCTGCTGCCTGTGTGAATGCATCCGTTGGTTGACATGTACGCTGAAAAAAATATGCGCTACTCACGCGCCGCTTATGCTTGCAGTGTGAAACAGGCCTAACTCTGTGCCACCGCATCACTATAGATGTGTTAAAAATAATGAGAATATATATACATATATATCCGAGTCCTGATCGGGAGGTAACGTCCGATTCCGATCGAGTCTGAAACCACATGATCAGGCCCGATTTCCGATCACGTGATCGGATCTGGACATCCCTATATATTACTACAATTATATTCATCAGTGAAGTTGCACTCTTATCGGGACATCTCACAGCTCTAAGAATCTCATTTATCTTTACATGTTTGATATACAAGTGCATCTCAATTATTCAAAAAGTAAAACTTAAATATATTCTAGATTTATTAGACATAAAGTAAAATATTTCCAGACTTTTTTGTTTTCATTTTGATGATTACAGCTTGCTGCTCATCAAAATCAAAAAATCAGTGTCTCAAATTATTAGAATATTTAATTTCAAGTTCTATTAAATTGCCATTCTCAGGGTATAAATACTGGGTTTAGGTCAGTAATCCCAACAGCAGTCATGGGGAAGTCTGCTGACTTGACAGTTGTCCAGAAGACGATCATCAAGACCCTCTACAATGAGGGTAAGCCACAGAGGGTCATTGCTGAAAGAGCTGGCTGAGAGTGCTGTGTCAAAGCATATTCATGGAAAGTTGACTGGAAGGAAAAAGTGTGGTAGGAAAAGGTGTACAAGTGAAAGGAATGACCGCAGGCTTGAGAAGATTGTCAGGGTTCAAAAGGAGTGGAAGCTGGAGTCAGTGCATCAAGAGCCACCGCACACAGACGTCTTCAGGAAATGGACTACAACTGTCACATTCCACGTACCAAGCCACTTCTGAACCAAAGACAATGTCAGAAGAGTCTTACCTGGGCTAAGGAGAAAAATAACTGTACTGTTGCTTAGTGGTCCAAAGTCCTTTATTCAGATGAAAGTAAATTTTGCATTTCATTTGGAAATCAAGGTCCCAGAGTCTGGACGAAGAGTGGAGAGGCACAGAAACCATGTTGCTTGAAGTCCAGTGTGAAATTTCCACAGTCAGTGATGATTTGGGCTGCCATGTCATCTGCTGGTGTTGGTCCACTGTGTTTTCTGAAGTCCACAGTAAACTCAGCCATCAGGAAATTTTAGAGCACTTCATGCTTCCTTCTGCTGACAAGCTTTATGGAGATGCTGATTTCATTTTCCAGCAGGATTTGGCACCTGCCCACACTTCCAAAGGTACCAAATGCTGGTTCAATGACCATGGTGTTACTGTGCTTGATTGGCCAGCAAACTCACCTGACCTATAAACACCATAGAGAATCTATGGGGTATTGTCAAGAGGAAGGTGAGAGACACCAAACCCAACAATGCAGATGACCTGAAGGCCGCTATCAAAGCAACCTGGGCTTCCATTACACCTGAGCAGTGCCACAGGCTGATATCCTCCATGCCACGCTGCATTGATGCAGTAATTCATGCAAAAGGAGGCCCAACCAAGTATTGAATGCGTAGAAATGAACATACTTTTCAGAAGCCTGACTTTTTTTTTTTTTTTTTTGATCTTATGAAGTATTCTAATTTATTGAGATAGTGAATTGGTGGGTTTTTGTTAAATGTGAGCCAAAATCATCACAATTAAAAGAACCAAAGACTTAAAATACTTCAGTCTGTGTGCATTGAATTTATTTAATACACGAGTTCCACAATTTGAGAAATAAATGAACTTTTCCACAATATTCTTATTTATTGAGATGCACCTGTATATATCAGACAGACATGTTTTATCTGGTGCATGAAAGCAAAAAAGCTAATTTAATACGAAAGGATGAAAGTTCACCTCAGCCTTGTGATCCTGATGAGTACAGCAAAAGCTTTTGACATTAATCAGAAAGGGGGTTGGAGGTTTTCTCTTCAGTGGCTTTGACACTCAGTGCCGCGCTACACGCAAAGTCTGTAATGAGCCACCTCAGAGACAAGGATCTGAGAGCGCCTGGAAGAGCAGAGGAATGGAAAATACACCCCAGCCCTCCACTGTGGTCCCTGCAGAAACTCATGAGCTCATTGTTTGGCTAGACATCTGCCTCTTCTTTGAACAGTAGCCTGACCACATCCTCAAGGCTCCACTGTTCCTTTGCTCCCTGTAGATCCATGCTGCTATCGCGTTACCTCACTTCTTTTATTGAGGGAATGAAGTATTACTGCCTTGACAGCAGTTGAGTAGCATTGCACAGTTATTGATTTTCTGATTGCTTACAAACAGGTTTCCTATCCACTTTGCCCGCCATTGCCATTGGTCAGACTTACAGATCGCCACGCCCCAAACTCACACCATTGGTTGTGCCGCTGTTGCTGTGTCAGGATAATTGGGATTCTTAAACAAATAGAGCAATGTTTTGAAACCACAGAGTTTAAACTTTCCTGGGAAATCTAATGAATGACTTTCTTAATGTCGTCTCTGTATATTAATCTATGATACAAGACAGTATTTTTACACCAGTACTGATATCATCGTGTCATTGTGGATCATCCTAAATATGTAAATGTCTATCTGCTGGTTTTAGTCATTTTGGTGTTTTGAGCTTAGATGTTTTTTTTGTGCATTACATGCAAAAATGTGACATTTACTCATTCAAACAATGCACATCCTTGGTTCCAGACAGGAAACGGAAGTCTTACAAAAGTCACTACCATTCAAAAGTTTGGTGTTGGTAAGATTTGTTAAATGTTTTTGAAAGAAGTTTCTTATTCTCACCAAAGCTGAATTTACTTGATCAAAAATACACTACAAACAGTAATCTTGTAAAATATTACAATTTAAAATATTATTTTAATATATTTTCAAATGTAATTTATTCCTGTTATGGCAAAGTTACATTTTCAGCATCATTACTCCAGTTTTCAGTGTCACATGATCTTTCAGAAATCATTCTAATATGCTAATTTTGTGCTCAAGAAATATTTCTGTGTGGCTTATTATACAGATAATTTTTGTGGAATCCGTGATTCATTTTCAGGATTTGTTTGATGAATAGAAATTTCAAAAGAACAGCATTTATTTGAAATATAATTATTAATGTCCTGCAAATGTGACATTAGATCACTGAGGACTGGGGATATACAGTATTGAAACCTTAATTTTAGCCAAAATGACACTGTCTTGTATAAATTCATAATGATGTTTCAGCATTATTTTTAGCGTTGTTAGAACAATCTGTTAGTGTTGGAACTCATGATGGTCATTTTTTTTTTTTTTAGCTCTAAATCCAAACAAACATGCAGAATAAAGTTGTCTTAACTCAGCATTTTATGCAGGGCCATGTGTTTAAAATGGTGGATTAAGTGTGCTTTAGCTGTATTTCATCCCACTGAACAAAACTGACAGTGTTGAAACTCTAAATTTCATCCAAAGTGATCTCAGAGGAATTGTGCGACAGCGGTCTCATGTCGACTATTACTGTCTTCGCCACATCAAAGGACCTAACAGCGAGACTTGCATAAGACTGTCACTTATAACTTCCATAAAGTGTTTTTGCCATCTGCGTTTGTGTGCGTGTTGCTCAGTGCATATTTGTTCGTACACTACTGTTTTTCCAGTGTCTCTGGCTGTTTCGTGGACACTCCTTGAGTCACGGCACAATAGGCTCTTTTATCTCATTATGCAATATATAAAGCTTTCCAGACTGCGTGGCAATTTCCATAAACTCTGTATTGAAATCTCTAGACATGCCAGCATAATGAGTTAGTTTGTTGGTGAGAGGCATTGTAAGCCAAGTCTGCTCTAGGTTGCATTATTCTACCTTGTCAGATTGTGTTTCAGGTAGTAAAAGACAGTATAATTGTCTGAGGTTGTCATCACTGTCTGTATACATTTTACACTTGTGTGAGCAGATTGTTAAGAAGATACAAAAGTATTTTCCTGGCTCTAAAGCCGCTTGCGAGAGCCAGACTCTCTACGCATTCACCTTGACTAACAGTAACGTGTGTTTATTTAAAATATTCTTTTGGCTGCTCCCAGTTTTGCACTTTGATCCGGATCCATAATAGCACCATACTTGGCTGTGCAGCTCATGAAAAGTGTTATGGGATTCGTTGGCCGTGAATCCTGATGCGAACGAATCCAGATGCTCTAAATAAAACATAAAAGTTAACCGCACATCATCGAATGCATTAATCAATCTTGTGTTTCTTGCTCGTCCCTCAGTAATCTGTCTAATGTTGTCGAGTTCCGGATGGCAGGTGTTAACACTTCCTTTCTCAGTCATCCCAGTTGTTCGTGCTCTCTGGAAAGCCCCTGATGGGAAAACCAAATCCCTTGAGATAGCCGCTGCATAGCACCCTGCAGCCCCACTATCACATGTTAACTCATACATCTGGAATGTTTCTCTGCCACTGGCCAGGCCGCAGTCTCAACACCCTTCAAGCTGTTTGCTTGTAGAAGTTTGAAAGTTTTTTTGCTTTGTTTTTTTCCATAGCCTGCTATGAATGCAGACAGCTCATGTAATTAAAGGCCCTGAACCACTTCACTTTGGCTACAAAGTATCAAACACAAAATACAGTTTTCCACAGTTATGCACATTTAGATGTTTCCTCCATCACTGTGCAGACATGAGAATCTAGGAATAATACTATGATTACCAATAAACATCAACAAAATGTGCATGTTTTATAAAATTAATTTATAAAAGGTGCCCTGAGATAAGAGAAGCATAGCGGTTTGAACTTGGCTGATTGTCATAAGCCATGAACATGATGCATCTGGCACCACTACATTTGTGCACTTTTCTTTATCTGAACATAATACTTTTTTTCCATTCACAGGTATTTCGCAAGTTGACGTTTTGCAAGTAACAACAAAAATAGTTCTCACATTGAATCACTGAGTTAAAACAAGTCAAGTCTGCTTATTGTCATTTCATGACGTTCATTATTCAAGTTTTCCACACAGGTTGGTTCTCCTCAGGGTTTTGAGGTTGGAGGTGGAGCTTGTCTCTACTGTCTTGAAAAATACTTGGTTGTTGAAGCAGCAAAGAAACAGCTGGCATTTGTGGTATTTTACCTGCCTTCTACTGTCCTTTGCCTATTAAAAATGCGAACCGTTTCTAACTTCAACACCTATGCAAAAGATATAAGTTATAAATTAAGTTCTTAGAGCAGAATGGATAATCGCCAGAACGTTTTAAGACATCAAAGTGATATTAAGAAACTTTGGATTAAGATGTTATGTAACATGTAATGTTGATGGCAAAGAAGAAAAAAAAAGAGTCTTGAAGTCTTGAAGAGACTTTTTTTATTTTGCAAATTATTTATGTAACCTTGCCAGTCATTACCAACAAATCAACCCCCCATAGGCATACAGCTTTGTTTATTTGTGTAATTAGTCCAGTCATTTTACAAGTGAACGTTATGCTCCAGTTACTAATATGATTATGTGCACATGAAACCAGCTTTGGTCAATCAAATCCAGCTGCTTTGAAATGAGGTGACATTCATATATGTAGAACGTCGTACAGTGTCTTTTGTTATGTAAAATTGCTTCTTGTACTTGTCATAGCTGTCATTTTGATATTATTTGTATACTATATTGAATTAGATCAGCTTTCATTTTAGTTTTAGTTTAAGTAATGCTAGTTATTTTTATTAGATTTTTTAAAATATTTGTTCAGCTTTAATTTATTATTTAAATTTTAGTTTTATTACTTTTAGTACTTCATCTTATTTTATTTCGGTAAATTTCGAAGGCAGTGTTTGTAATTTTCTTTTAGGTTTTTTAAGTTTAAGTTTCTTATCTAAAATTTTATTTTATTTCAGGTTTATTTCAATTAATGGTACGGAAGAGGATTAGGGCCAAGCAATAATAAAAAAATAAAACCATCTCGAAATTAAAGTTGTTAAATTTCGAGAAAAAACTAGTTAAATTTTGAGAAAAAAGTCGAGATAAAATGTTGAGAATAAAGTCATTAAATTACGAGAAAAAAGTCATTAAATTACGAGAACAAATTAGTTAAATTATGAGAAAAATGTCGTCAAATTTCGAGAAAAAAGTTGAGATAAAATGTTGAGAATAAACGTAATTTAACGACTTTTTTCTCATAATTTAACGACTTTTTTCTCATAATTTAATGACTTTATTCTCAACATTTAATGACTTTATTCTCGACTTTTTTCTTGAAATTTAACGTCATTTTTCTCATAATTTAATGACATTTTTCTCATAATTTAACGAATTTGTTCTCATACTTTAACGAATTTTTTCGTAATTTAATGACTTTGTTCTCAACATTTTATCTCGACTTTTTTCTCGAAATTTAACGAGTTTTTTCTCGTAATTTAACAAATTTATTCTCAACATTTTATCTCGACTTTTTTCTCAAAATTTAACGAGTTTTTCTCGTAATTTAACAAATTTATTCTCAACATTTTATCTCGACTTTTTTCTCAAAATTTAACGAGTTTTTTCTCGTAATTTAACAAATTTATTCTCAACATTTTATCTCGACTTTTTTCTCAAAATTTAACGAGTTTTTCTAGAAATTTAACAACTTTAATCTTGAGATGGTTTTATTTTTTTATTATTGCTTGGCCCTAATCCTCTTCCGTATAATGGAAACAGTGTTTTAATAGTTTTAGTTTTAGTTGACAATAACATCACAGGTTTTTCCACACTTTCCCACGCTTATGTAATATAAAAAAAGCTCTGCATTCGTTTCTATATTGATTTTTAAATTCATTCATTTATTTTTATCATGGAGTTATTTATTTGTGAAATCCCCTTTCGAAATATATAGTCAAATATCTTGACTGGGCTTCCAGCCTGATCAGTGTCCTAAATGCTTTCGATATTTATAGACTAAAATTTGTGGCTGTCCCATTTGAGGATCCTCTGTGGTTAACTCGCATGTTATCATATTTACTTATTATTAGTAATATGTCACAGGTGAAGCTTATCAATCATTGATCATCTGAGACATGTCAGAATTTATTTCAATCGCCAAGATTTTTACTGCGGCGTTTTTGGTGAAACATTTCCTCAGCCATTGTGATTTATACCATCTAGCTCTGTGCAAGTCATACTGTGTCCTTAAATTCTTGGCTCGAGAGATGCATGTGAGAGTTATATTTCAAGGAGCATAAACCCTGAAGTCTGTAAATGTCTTTGACTGTAATGGTCCCTGGTTTTAGTACACTCAGCAGCGCTGTGTCCACACTCCCTGTTCTATTCATGGACATCAGTATCGGACGGCTGCTCCTTGACTGAATTCCACAGGGTGTTCAATTATGCACGTCCTGATTTTGCTGAGTTAGATGTGTTCCTGAGTCAATATATTTTGTTGATCCTGGAACAACATTCCTGTCTGAAAATTTAATCCCAACCATACCCCTACCCCTAAACCTACCCATAACTTATCCCTAAAGTCAGAGGGAAATATGTGAATAATACTAATGTAGAAGCACCTAACCCTAGTTGAAAGCCTAAACTTGACATAAATTGTAAACTTGTCCCTCAGATCTGACTGGTTGTCTGGAATGTTGTTCCAGGATCAACAAATATGTTAATCCAGGAACATATTGCACTTGGTGAAATCAGGTTCTGCATTCAATTATCAGGTCCTCCTTACAGGGATTGTTAGGGACTGAAGAGACATTGGCAACTCCTGACAGAATACAGATTTTTTTGTCTCTTTCTCTGATGGCTAAATACCCCTATTTTTGACCATTTTTGACAACCTGAAAGAGAATGACAGTGCCGACATTCTTGACGGACAGCAAGAATAACCTGTTTCTATCCATACGTACATCAATGACATTACAGAAAACTAGTTTTCAAGTTTCCTTTCATGCAGCACATTCTACATGTACTATACTGGCTATCTAAATTTGGTTTGCGAGTCTTGAAAAGTTACATCAGGTATAGAATGAGATTTGATATCTTTTTTATTACTTTTATTATGTTTTTAGCACTCCAAACTTGACTGATAACTGTGAAATGTTTTATTCTACCTCTTTATGTCTTTCTCTCAGTGGAGCTGAACCTGGTTTGACTCGAAACCAGCCACTGGAACAATCATTTCCAGAAAGTCTTATTCACTCTTATTTATTGTGTCCCAGAAAGTCTCATAAGCCTAGAATAGACCTAGCTGAAGACAAATATGTAATTATTTGCAATTAGAATATGTTTTATACCAAATGTCTGGATGTTTTTCCATTTTACCAAGCCAACATTCTCTTTCCCACTTTTTATATCAAGTAATTTTACTAAATATAAGATTGTAATGTCATTGAATCACTTGCTAACTAGCTACTAAAACACAGAGACAAGAAAATGGTTATTTTGTCCTTGCTGACTTGAAGAAAATGTGTTAATTGTCAAGTTTCTGAAAATTATTTCCACCTCAACAA
Organism: Megalobrama amblycephala; assembly: GCF_018812025.1. Classification (NCBI taxonomy): domain Eukaryota; kingdom Metazoa; phylum Chordata; class Actinopteri; order Cypriniformes; family Xenocyprididae; genus Megalobrama; species Megalobrama amblycephala. The sequence goes on along the minus strand of NC_063055.1, from coordinate 25,996,358 downwards.
CATTTGTTTATAATATTTGCTTTATTTTGAGCACAGTTTTTGAGGAGGAATTTTACATATTTCACATTTAAATCATTTCTTGCCATTATTTCTCTACACTTTCTGCAAATATAAAATCATGATAGTAGTTGACCAATAGATGGCAGCTGAGGTCATTCACTTTCATTACCACTGTAGTTTTGCTGTTGTAATTGAATCCACTGAGAGGTCACTGGAGGTCAGTGAGTTACTTCACTGTTCACAGGAAGTATATGTCAGGGTCAGTCTCAGCTATACTGCTGACCTGTGACCTGCCTGACCAGCACACACATTCAACACAAGCTCTAGGCTATTTCTGTGACTTTAGTGTTTGCTATAACTCCAGATCCTATATTGGTACAGCAGATTTTTTTTGTCAGGTTTATGTCTTTTAATTTTATGGGGGCAGCTGCAAAGCCACAAAGAGTTTTGGATACAGTACTAATGGGCCTATTGTTACATGTCAAATAAATTTTACCCCATTGCATTATACACTCAGCCAATGGCGTATTTTAAGAGCACCATTTGTAAACTTGCTCACCAATGTTGCATTTCTTTGAATAAATAAAGTAAAAACAATAATAATGTGAAATATACACTGCCCGGCCAAAAAAAAAAAAAAGTCGCTGTTTGGATTTTAATAGGCAAATACTTAAAAATCTATGAATGGATCATTATTACTGTGATTATTATGTTTTTAGCATGTTATATGTTTGGCAACATTTTTTTTAACCCTTAAAGATGGAGTGTGTAGCTTTTCATTTCTTAAACAACCATGTTGGTAGACACATCATGGCCATATTCCAGGATAACAATGTCAAGATTCACCAGGGTTAAAATTGTGAAAGAATGGTTCAGACTCATTTGAAGAATCATCTGGAGTTTTATTAAAGAAAGTTCAATCATGCATGGAAATAAATGTTGTGATGTTATTTCCATCAAGAAGTGCATTATTTTTTGCTCAACATCTTGTATTGACAATGCAAGAGGTGAGCACTCTCTAAAGTCTACTCCAGCACATCCCAAAGACTTTCAGTGAATTTAAGGTCTGGATTCAGAGGTGCCAATTCACGTGTGAAAATGATTCTTCATGCTCTCTGAACCATTCTTTCACAATTTTAACCCTGGTGAATCTTGACATTGTCATCCTGGAATATGGCCATGATGTGTCTTCCTACATGGTTGTTTAAGAAATGAAAAGCTACACACTCCATCTTTAAGGGTTAAAAGAACCGTTGCCAAACATATAACAAATAAAACATAGAAACATAATAATCACAGTAATAATGATCCATTCATAGATTCATAAGTATTTGCCTATTAAAATCCAAACAGCGCCTTTTTTAGCCGGGGAGTGTATTATTACAATTCAGAATAACTGTTTTCTATTTCTATTTTAATATTTAAAAAAAAGCAAAATCAGTGTATTATTTCAATATATTCATTTTGTTGAAAACAGTTGTGCTGCTTAATGTTATTGTGAATGAAGTTTAAAAGAGCAGCATTTATTTGAAATAGAAATCTTTTGTAACATTATAAATGTCATTTTTGACATTTTCAAAATGCTGAAATGAAATATTAATTTCTTTAAAAAAATTATGTAGTATTTCATTAGTATTTCATATTAGGTTAACCCTGTATTTTTTCAGCTGAAATCATAGAGTGCTCTTCATGCTAATGACAAGTGTAATTCAGCCATCAGACAGAAGTGGTAATACACATCAGATCTGAATAGTAATGAGAGCTTTCAACCACAGAGAAGATCGGTTTATCCCACCTCAGGCCCAGGTGTCAAAACTATCCACGTCTGACCGTTTGAGCAGAACATTGACCATATTTTAGGTGTATGATTACAGAGAACAAGTGTGGCATCTGGTTTAACAGTGGAGTGGGAGAGAAGTTGTGTGGCTACTGAAGGTTTTTAGCTGCAAGGTTCATTTTTCAGCCTAACTTATCCTGCTTGCTTCACTCACTGAGAACATCCACTCTCACCTTCCTGTAATTTAATACTAGTTAAGCCACGGATAGTCTTTAGGCTTGGCGTGAGAAAGCAGACACATCCCACTGGCTGTGTAAAGTACATCTTAACTCTTCAGTTATTGACTAACTGCGCTCATTAACAGACTCGTAACCTCTACCTGCTGATTAGCAAGCTGCTTTGTGAATCCTGTAGCGGAAACAGAACACTAATGAGCAAGCAAGAACATTCAGGCGACAGCTCCAGGGCACTATTTCCAGGCCAGACACTGAATGTTGTTTAATTTTGTCACTGTCGCCTGACAATTACCAGTGTTCATGAGAATCCTGGAGAGAGTTCTCTCTGAACTATCTGTTTAAATGTAGAAAAAGAGGGGCCACTAAACTCGAAAGGGTAAAGCCTTGAAGTTTCACAACACTGAGTTCAGGGCCCAGATGTGTAATACAGTATGTCTCAAAGTACTGTAGAACATCTGTTTAAAAAGTGATAAATGAGTTTCTGGAGAATAGTATGTGGGTTTTTACAAATTTTTGACATTAAAATTTATAGTAAACCCATCTTTAAGGAATAGTTCTCCTTTACTTATCAATTACTCATTATAACCCATATGACTTGTTTTTTCTATGGAACACGAAAGGTGAAGTTTTGAATAACTGAAATACAGTATGCTGCTATCGTTCAAAAATTTGGGGTCGGTAAGATTTTTAAAAATGTTTTTTAAAAGAAGTCTCTTATGCTCATCGAGGCTGCAGTAAACGGTAAAACAGCTTTGTTAAATATTATCACAATTTGAAATAACTGTTTTCTATTTTAATACATGTTAAAATGTAATTCATTCCTGTGATGGTAAAGCTGAATTTTTAGCAGCCATTACTCCGTTTTTCAGTGTCACATGATCCCTCAGAAATCATTCAAATATGTTGATTTTGTGCGTTTAAAAACAGTTGTGCTGCTTAATATTTTTGGAAACCATGAAACATTTTTTAGGATTCTTTGATTAATAGAAGGTTTAAAAGAACAGCTTGTATTTGAAATAGAAATCTTTTTTTTAACATTATAATATATAAATTATTACTTATATAAATATAAAGTATTAATTTCATTAAAAAAAAAAATCATACTGACCCCAGACTTTTGAATGGTAGCTTAAAATAAGAACTGAAGATGCCAAGCTTCAAACTGATGTAACAGCCATAAAAATTTAATAAAAGTCCATACAACTCACTGATTCAACAAAGAGCTTACTGAAGAGGAATCATATGCATTCAGAAGTTGCATTCAAGAAATTGTATGGTCTACAGTTATATTTATTTGGTGCTTTCAGATCATTTTTGAAGTTATAAAATGACCTCTCTCAACCTCAATGTCTTTAAACACTTTTTCTTCTCTGTTTACATTAGGAATTTACCTGTTTGATATGACCTACATTGACTCCGCCTACCCTGCTTCTGACAGCATCATTGAGACTGAGCAAAGAACCAATCAGATGAACAATCTGCTGCGCATCATCTCCGACCTACAGGTGTCCTGTAATTATGGTACGTTGCTTTAAAAAAACATATTAATTTTCATAGTACATTATTATTTATGTAAGTACCATTTAGTTTTTGCTTCATCTTCCTTTACAATATATATATAAATGTGTGTGTATATATATATATATATATATATTAGGGCTGACCGATATATCGCATGCGATTGTCACGGGCATTTCGTCAGTAAAGCCGGTTCCCTGATTACCGCTAAATCGCCATCACCTGCTTTCAAATGGAGCGGCATTTAATAGACAGAGCCGTAGATCACTTACAAGCCACGCAATATCGCGTTCATATCGCAGATGAATCACCTTCGATAATGAACGCGATATTGCGTGGCTTGTCAGTGAACTACGGTATATATTCATATTAATGTTAAAGTTTTATTAAAGAAAGTTCAATCATGACAACTCTCAGAATAGTTTTAGCATGTTATTGAATATGGCAGTGTTAAAGAGTTAGTTCACCCAAAAATGAAATTCTGTCATTAAAGTGCCCCTATTATGCCTTTTTTTAAGGTTCCTAATATTGTTTTGGGAGTCTCCTACAACAGGTTTACATGCATGCAAGGTCAAAAAAACACTTTCGTTTTCTCATAATATACATTTAATTTCACCTCAGCTCTCAATGATTCATAAATGATTCGTTAGAAGCAGTTTGAAGAATCAGTCTCTGTAAACCCCTCCTTTCCGTGAGCTTACACTGCTCTGATTGGTCAGATGGCCCAATCCTTTCTTATTGGTCTACTGTGCGCACCGCGTGCCGGAAATGAAAGGCCCATTGCCATAATTGAATGACAGCTATTAATTCGCAAGGCATTGTATCCAATGTATGGACAGAAAAGATGGCATCAATTTTACCGCATCAATTCGAGCCAGAGTCCGACGATGAAACGCAGAAACAATTGATAACGATAATACATAACGGTATTCTAAGCTAAGTTTCTAACAGTAGCACTTTGTTTTCTGTTCGTAAATATATCTCCCTCGACGAAATTTAAAGGAAGCATATGTCTCAAAATCATTTTGCTATCAGATAAGTTATCTTCTCAGCTCATGCAGGGTACAGCTGCGCTTAGCCTACTTGTCGTGAATGTAAATGATGGACAGCTGTCTTTCCTCATTTCATGTGCTTTCTCAATATGGTGGTGATATGATAACTCAGTTTCATTAATGAATTTGATCAAAAGTAATTCCATTTTGTAAGATCATTTTCATCCGAGTAATTCCAAACTTTGCGAGGCAGACGACAATATTATGTGAAGATCAAATAAAATGAACTTGTTAAACACGCTCCACAGCGCCACCAGGTGCATTTAGTTATAACTGCGAGTTTTAGTGCTTAGGCTTTATCATTCACTGCATTTACAGCCAGCAAAGCAACATAGTAAAATTCGAATAGTATTAGAACGAATATTCAAATATTCGACTATTTGTGCACACCCCTAACGGGAACATAACAAAAGATTGTACTGCTGTGGTATTGTTGAAAAAATGAATTTTCCCTGGCGTCTGTGCGCGCAATAAGTGGACGGGCAATATGCTAATGTTTCGTTATGACGTCACAGCAAAACGGCTTGGGTACGGCATTACGATGTAATAAAAGCCAATAGAAAGTTAGGCTATACAAAAAAAGCCTTTAGTCTGAGTCTGTTTCATCCGATGCCTTTTTGTCTGAAGCCTTTTGGTCTGAGGCTGTTTAGTTCAATGCCTAATTGAACGAGACCTGAGACCTGACACCTGACGTTGTTTTTCCTGAGACCTGAAGCCTTTCAGTCTGAGGCGCGATGCCGTTTTGTCCGATGACTGAAGCCTTTTAGTCTGAGGCATGACGCCTTTTTGTTGTCTGACTGCGGTGTGAGGAAGTCCTAATATGAACACCGTACTTGGGATTCGTTTTACAAACGACTCGTTTAATTGACTCAGAGTCTTCTCTTACTTTTGAGAGACAACGGTGCATTTCAGATTTAAAACTTTGCAGGATGTTTTCATTTACTTAGAACTGTTACATACTACATGAAAGGTAATTTTCAAAAATCCATAATAGGGGCACTTTAAGTACTCACCCTCATGTTCCAAACCCGTAAGACCTTCATTCACTATTTCTCTGGACCTAGAATGTGGTAATTTCGTTCCTTTCTATGGGAGATAAAAAATCCTCTTGGATTTCATCAAAAAATGTCTTAATTTGTGTTCTGAAGATGAACAAAGGTCTTGCAGGTTTGGAATGACATGAGGTGAGTAATTAAAAAGACAGAATTTTCATTTTTTGGTGAACTAACCCTTTAATGCTGTTCCTGCTACAAAACAAGTTTGGACTTGCTACTGCTAATAGATACACAAACATGCTGCTGTGAGCATGTAAGATATGCTGCTGCTGCATAAATAGACGTACATAAATCCTGTAGCAGATCTAGGCAGGTGGAGCTGGAGGTGGTGGAGGGTTTCAAAGGAACTCATATAATTTGCTGCAGGATTAGCTAACAGCAAACAATAAACCAGACTATTTAAATGTTGAGCAAGCAATCTCATTGACTACAGGATCAGCAGAGGCCAATCAGCAGATGCAGATTTCATGTAAAGGACATATCAGCCTGTACCCTCTAAAGTTTAATGATTGAACAAGATATAAAAGAATTAAAAAAAAAAAAAAAATGTTTTAAAAGAGATAAAAAAGAAGAGCGAAAAATGATAAACCTGCACACAGTCTGGGTGCTGATGGGAGAGAATTTACATTTCACATTTCTTCACACCACAGATCATTTGGTCATGTTACCACATGTGCAGAAGTATTTGATGTCGGTGCGCTACATCGAGGAGCTTCAGAAGTTCGTGGAGGATGACAATTACACGTAAGTTACCTAAACACATTATAATGCTCAGTAGCCTTTATTTAGATGAATTGATTGTTTTGGGTGATTTTTGCTTTGCGTTCTGCCCTGCAATTTATTGCATTTCATAAATGTTTATGCCAGCTTTCACTTTAAACTACTCACATCTGTAAGACCCCCGTAAATCAAGACCCCTCCCTTGTTTTAACACTTAATTTTGCCCAGCTGCCTATAGTATTTATTAAAACATGTGCTGTCTGTGGACTTTATGTCTTTTGGTTTGGCTGCATGGCCCAAAGGCCGACCAAACAGCTAATTTCCCGGCCACAGCTGCACCAGCTTGGCATGACTTCATGCTACAATATAATCCCTGTTTCCTTTACCTCAGGCTGCATAAACATGTGAAGCCCATAATGTATTTTCCTAATACGGTCTTATATAATATGGTTTTTTGAAAATATTGTGCCATACACGTGGTTAGGCATGACAAAATAAATGTTATGAAATCAGAATTGTAAAAGTATGATTTTAGAAATGCTTCAATGTTACACGTTACACATGTTATGCATTATCCATACATGTGGCTTTCTGCCTCTACAAAGACAAGCATAGCATTGATGTTTTCATCATCATTAAAAGAGTTTTCCCTGTTTTCTCCGGTAGTTCTCTTCGGACGTATTGTGTGGTCCTGTCTGTCTGTCTCCCACAAAGGGCAGGTGGTTTTATTGCGGTCAAATTTCTTGCCGTCTAGACACTTATAAACGCAACATCGGGAATTGCAAAACTCTGGATGCCCATATTTCCACTTTTTCCATGTGGATGTGTCAAAGTTAGTTTCCAGTTAGGTGTTGACTATTGGCTCTTTCAAGTGGTCTGTCAAAGTTATATATGTTATGTATGATATTTTGTAGTTTGCATTTTTTTTTATGTAGAATTTAAAAATATTATGACTTTATAATTTACTTTTATAAAATTCATAAAATTAAAAAAAACTATGCCAACAGGGTTAAACGTAAACCTAAATTAAACTGATAGTTTGCCGCCAAGTGTTGGTTTGTAATTATTGACATTTATGTTTCCCATAAATAAAGTCTATATATGTATATAGATTGTACAATAACTTAGGTTGAATAGTTGAGCTTTAAAATTTATAAAATTTGTTTCACTACTTCTCATATGTCACAAGGGATAAACTATTTTTTTTAAATCCTTTTTATATCAAAATTATGATGTATGATTTTAATACTTGGATATAGTCGAGAAGGTTATGACCTATAAAACTACTATTAGCCCTCGCTCGGAATGAGCAAGGGCTAATTTTGAGCTACAGGCAAAACAAGTGAAAAATTTCAATTTTGGGTGAAATTTGAGGTTTTCAGAAAAATGAGTTCATTAAGCCCTATTTTAGTGATCCCAATGCTCCAAATAGCAATTACACATCTAAAATTATCTTTATTTGTATGTTTTCTGAGAGGAGTACCTTTCCCTTGTCCGTGAAAAATGTTGTTTTCTCTGCTCTGGCACTTCCCTGAGCACAGCATTCCAACTTTGTGAATATTCTTAGCGAATTCTCGATGGCATTAGTCTGAACCAATGAAATCTGAATTTTAAACTCATGCTGATGTAAACAAAACGATCTTACGCTGACTGACACTTTCGAAGGGTGCGCACAAAGACGCCTCAGGCAGCACATGATCCAGATATACACATATATACAGAATTACAGTCTTGGCGAGTATTCACGCAAACATTATCTGTTATGTCTTAAGTGAACGTTTGGTTAACTGTTGGGGAAAAAGATCCGCGCAGTACAGTTGGTCTTAAAGGGTTAGTTCACCCAAAAATGAAAATTATGTCATTAATGACTCACCCTCATGTCATTCCAAACCCGTAAGACCTCCGTTCATCTTCGGAACAGAGTTTAAGATATTTTAGATTTAGTCCGACAGCTTTCTGTCCCTCCATTGAACATGTATGTACGGTAGACTGTCCATGTCCAGAAAGGTAATAAAAACATAATCAAAGTAGTCCATGTGACATCAGTGGGTTAGTTAGAATTTGTTGAAGCATCGAAAATACATTTTGGTCCAAAAATAACAAAAACTACGACTTTATTCAGCATTGTCTTCTCTTCTGGAATCCTTTCCATTGAATTGATTCCATTGAACTGATTCCATTGAATTGATTGAATCCTTTCATCTGTCAGCGTTGGTAATGCACTTTTACATCGCCGTGGTTGTTTTTGGCGATTAGGACATCCGCGACATTTTGAAGCATCGAAAATACATTTTGGTCCAAAAATAACAAAAACTACGACTTTATTCAGCATTGTATTCTCTTCCGGGTCTGTTGTCAATTCGCGTTTACGACTCCGCTTCTTCTTCTTCTTCTTCTTCTTCTTCTTCTTCTTCTTTCCTGTTTTACGGTGGTTGGCATCCAACTTATTACCACCCCCTTCTGCTCTGGAATGTGGTTCACGACTGATGTAAGACGCTGCTGACGTGTTATCCGGTGCGCCCGAGCTTCGTTTACAGTCTGAGGGAGACGCACGCTGTATTCAAGCTATTCCTACATTGTTTGTATTTTGGTATTCCTATATTTTTTTAAATGGTGCATAAGTGTGCATGTCGTGGATGTCCTAATCGCCAAAAACAACCACGGCGACGTAAAAGTGCATTACCAATGCCGACAGATGAAAGGATTCAATGGAATCAGTTCAATGGAATCAATTCAATGGAAAGGATTCCGGAAGAGAATACAATGCTGAATAAAGTCGTAGTTTTTGTTATTTTTGGACCAAAATGTATTTTCGATGCTTCAACAAATTCTAACTAACCCACTGATGTCACATGGACTACTTTGATGATGTTTTTATTACCTTTCTGGACATGGACAGTCTACCGTACATACACTTTCAATGGAGGGACAGAAAGCTCTCGGACTAAATCTAAAACATCTTAAACTGTGTTCCGAAGATGAACGGAGGTCTTACAGGTTTGGAACGACATGAGGGTGAGTCATTAATGACATAATTTTCATTTTTGGGTGAACTAACCCTTTAATAGGCTGTCTGTTTTATTAATGTTAATCAAACAACTGTGGTATCATGGGGGAAAAAAAGTTGAATAAATATGTTTAGATATTTGGTTTTGACTTAGTTTGTGCCAAATTTGGTGGTATTACCAGGGATTTTAAGGTATGGATTTGGATATTTTGTGTCGGAACCTTCAGAAAACTCGATTTTTCTCAAAACTGACTTTGCAGACTCTGTCGATTCAAACAGGTGTAGCTCATTCATTTTTTTTCAACAAATCCTACATTATTTTGAAGGTTTTTTAATAGAGATTGTGAAAGAAAAAAAAAAAACAATTTTTGAAAATATACTCATTGCGACTCATTTTTCCAGCACGGGTTACATTTTAAGGGTGAATACCGATATCTCAGATACTTTTCTAGCTTTTCACATTGATTTTTATGTTAGATAGTAGTCTAATATAATATTTAGCATATCTATTAGTAATTAACATGGGATTTTTTTTAAAAGGACAAGAAAGAAGTGTACCATATTTGTGACAAATGCAATATGTTTTATTTTAATATGATTTATGCAGGCAAATAAAAGACCAGACATCTGTATAATACTGTGATGAGTTTCTTGAGTTGTTTCCTTCTGGAAAAGAAGGATTATTTTGCCTTGGTGTAATTTACCTCACTAAATCATTTCTAGAGCCCCATTCTGACTGACGACAGTAATGAGTTAAAGCTGTTGGTCTGGTAAAGTTTTCAAACACAACTCCATGAGAAAATGAAGAAAGACACCTTTTTGGTGCAGTGACATAATCCACACGTCTTTTCCAAAAAAATTACTTGCCTGGCTTACTTCAGTATCAGATGAAACTTCTCAAGGTAAACTAGGCCATGCAGACACAAGTGTTTAAATCAGTCTGTACCATAATGAAGAGAAAGACATGAAGTCATGAAGATGTAATACCAAGTGAACCTTATTTCTGGTGTAAAGAAAGATGTTTTAAATTATTTGTCTTGAATCTTTATCTGGTTCTTGAATTTGAGCTGTTTTAAAATAGTGTGTCAAAGATCATAAAAATAATGTACTGTATTGTACAAAAAACAACTCAGTTTTTACCCAACAAAGTGCCTATTTATGAAAGTGTATTCATTGTACCATATTATTAAGTGCTTATATTTAGACATTCAGACAGTCACTGGGCTCCATGTTAAGTTGTCTCAGGCACATTAAGTCCTCTGACAACACCAAAGGATGCAGGGCCGCCAGAGGAGAATGGGTTTGGTGGTATAGATGGGACTGCAGTGTAATAGTTGTGTTTGTAGGGAATGACATCATCGTCTGGCAGTCTGTGGGGTTGGAAAACCTCAGCGATCCAGGGTCAGAGTCTTAAAATCATTAGCCTACACTTACAGCATGTCCTGCCATCTGGCACTGCTGTTACAGGGAGCTCTATGGAGCCGGGCTAGAATAAAGAGGTAATTTGCAGGAATTTGTGCCATCTATGCCTAAAAAGTGTTGGATTTTTTTAATCGTTCTTTTCTAAAACACTCATGTACTTTTGAAGGAATCAATTTTTCATCTCAGACCCAAAGTACCAGGACCAACAGTACACATTCCCCTGTTATATTCAAAATATTTCATGGGGTGAAGCTCAGTGCAAATAGGATAATAATAGCAAATACTGATCTTTACTAGAGAAATTCTATTTTATTGACTATAACCCTCTCACAACCCTTTTGTACAGGCTATCATTGAAGATTGAACCTGGGAACAGCTCACCCCGTCTGGTATCCTCCAAAGAAGACCTTGGAGGTAAATTCTTTATGCCTTCATGCTTTCAGTTTACTTTTCTCTAAAACTCCTAATGGAAGTGGTTAACTTCAGTCTATTTTTTTCCTGAGTTATGATTACCAGTCAAAAAATGGAGGATCATCAGTAATTCGGCTGAAGCATGTCAGCTGTACCTGACTGGAGATGTGTTGATATTCTGCACTATGTCTGGAAATCACTGTTGGTTAGAGGGATTCTGCAGATGTGTGTTTTGGAGCGACAATAAAAGAGTGAGACCCATGTAACCTAGCATTCCCAAGGTGTTGTAGATCAGCCCCACAGACGCTTGTTTAAAAAGAGCGACTTTTCTTCAATTCTTCCATGAGCTTATTCTTCTCAGTTTGGCAGATAAAAACTACCTGCCATCTGTAGAGTGGCTCTGAAGGAGCCGTCTTTCTGGATCATGGTGGTCTTTGGTGGTCTCTGGATCAGATAGGCCTTTGTAGGTTAAAGTTAAATCTTGACTTAAAATGCATAAGCTTAAGCCTTTTTCTCTTTTTAGTCCTGCAACCGTGAGGTTTAAAAGCCATGGTGGTATTAAAGTCTACATAAACACCCAGAATATATAAACACAAAATGTGTTTAAAAACAAATTGAGTGAGTAAAATGTATCTTTGCCAGGGAAAGACACATTTTTACGGAAGAGGATTAAGCAATAATAAAAAAATAAAACCATCTCGAGATTTAAGTTGTTAAATTTCGAGAAAAAAAGTCGAAATAAAATGTTGAGAATAAACTCGTTAAATTACGAGAAAAAAAGTTACATTTCGAGAAAAAGGTCGAGATAAAATGTTGAGAATAAACTCATTAAATTACGAGAAAAAACTCGTTAAATTTCGAGAAAAAAGTCGAGATAAAATGTTAAGAATAAACTCGTTAAATTACGAGAAAAAAAATCGCTAAATTTCGAGAAAAAAGTCGAGATAAAATTTTGAGAATAAACTCGTTAAATTACGAGAAAAAGTCGTTAAATTACGAGAACAAATTTGTTAAATTATGAGAAAAATGTTGTTAAATTTCGAGAAAAAAGTCAAGATAAAATGTTGAGAATAAAGTCATTAAATTACGAGAAAAAAGTTGTTAAATTACGAGAACAAACTCGTTAAATTTCGAGAAAAAAGTCGAGATAAAATGTTGAGAATAAAGTCATTAAATTACGAGAATAATCTCATTAAATTACGAGAAAAAAGTCATTAAATTACGAGAATAAATTTGTTAATTTAATGACTTTATTCTCAAAATTTTATTTCAACATTTTTTTCGAAATTTAACGACATTTTTCTCATAATTTAACGAATTTGTTCTCGTAATTTAACGACTTTTTTCTCGTAATTTAATGACTTTATTCTCAACATTTTATCTCGACTTTTTTCTCATAATTTAACAAGTTTTTTTCTCGTAATTTAATGAGTTTATTCTCAACATTTTATCTCTACTTTTTTCTTGAAATTTAACAAGTTTTTTCTCGTAATTTAATGACTTTATTCTCAACATTTTATCTCGACTTTTTTCTCATAATTTAACGAGTTTTTTTCTCGTAATTTAACGAGTTTATTCTCAACATTTTATCTCTACTTTTTTCTTGAAATTTAACAAGTTTTTTCTCGTAATTTAATGAGTTTATTCTCAACATTTTATCTCGACTTTTTTCTCTGAATTTAATGAGTTTTTTCTCGAAATTTAACAACTTTAATCTCGAGATGGTTTTATTTTTTTATTATTGCTTGGCCCTAATCCTCTTCCGTACATTTTTATTACTTTTAAAACATATTATTTCTTTCTTTCTGTAACTTGGTTAGCTTATGCACTAAATGAAAAATAAATAAATATTTTTAAAAAAGCCCCAGTTCATGTTATCAGGAATGACGTTATGATGTTTAACATGCATTGTGCGAGTACAGTTTTCACTTTCATGCACAAATTTGAATCATGGATGAACTCTGGAGCAGTAGTTCATAGAAATAGGTTTTAATAGACTGTTTGGTCCTTGTATGTCTAGACAAGGAACTGAATTTAGTAAAGAGTTTGATTGAGATAATGGTGTATGTCATTTCCTCTCAAGAGAGGCTGAACAGTTAGGATGTTTCCTATTTCTAACTACCAGATATTTGAGTGGGAAATCAAATTACATTGAGTATTTTATGGTTGTAACAGCTGTGGCAGAACTGGACAAACTCATGGAGACATCTAGAGATTGGATATGGAAAGAATATCTTTCTCTCTCTCTCTCTCACTCTCTCTCTTTCTAAAATGTTTGTTTTGTCTCAAGTTGAATGATGACATCATTGTTTTTTATTAACTAAGAGTTGTAAAAATCAAGGTAGGGGGTGTCAAGTTTAATTTTGATTATTCTACATAAACTCACTCGTTCAACTTTTTTGTTACAGTATACAGCTTGAAAGTGTTTCTAAAACTAAGCATGCAATGTTTCCAAGTTGCATTTTATACTAAAATACATTATTTGAGATGTTTTATTTTATTTAATTTAATATTATATATTAAAGTTATTTTATTGAGTACATATCTCGTCAGTTAATTGAGGCATAGTGTGCAGTCAGTTGGTCATTATCACAAAATAGCCCCTGACAGGGTAATCAGGACCCAAACCCAATAAACTGAATGCATCATATACTAAAAATGTTAATATTTTAAAAATTAATTTGAGATTAGTTTTGATCTGATTTAGATAACTTTATTTAATTTTACATTCATTTGAACAACTAATGTCCCATTGAATAAAACATTGAAGTTGGATGAAAATAGAATGTTTTGAGGTTTAAGGTAATTGAATCAATTTAAAGCATCTTGATCAATGTGTTTATTTTTTAGTTTTTGTCACCGAACATTGCATTCTTTCTGTTAAATATGTAAATATCCTTTGCTACATTTCAGAGGATTCCTGCTGGTATTATCGTCCATTACCACTCTTGAGAAGTCTCTGTGAACCAAATATTTTCCTGGCCTAGATATCTAGTGTTTGAAAGGCCTCTAATGACATAATCTCTACTGTTATCACTTAGCTTGTTACTTCCGATTGTTAGTTGGATAGAAAGCCTGTTTTCATTTAGGTAAGGGCTCTTCTTACCCATTATGAGACCTATTAACCTACTATAAAAGACAGTAGGGAATTTCATGATTAACATAATACTCCTAATACTCAAAAGCCATTTACAACATTGCCACACATCCCCCTCTGGTTTGATTTTTACTGTGGAAAAAGGCCTATAAACATGACTGCAGGGAACATTTTCACTGGCTGTCCACTTATTTTTGCTACTTTAGAGTGGCATTCTTGTTTACCAGGTCGGTAAAGCTGTGGCTGGTTTGAGAAACTGAGCCATCCTCTTTGACATGATGCCTAACTTGCTGCAGTGAAACTATAGGACTGTTTTCAAATGGTTTAATCCTGTTAGCTTTCTGAGAGCCAGAGCTTTTCTAATTATCCACATGTGGCTTTAATAGGTGCCTAGTAAGTATTTTATGGTTGTTTGTTTTGAACAGAACAGGAATGGGCTTTACAAATGCAGCTTAAATCAATCTAGCAATCTATGCTTCAAAGTAGCTTCAATGTAACAGTTTTAACAAGCAAGGAGATCTTTAAGACCTATATATGGAGGAAGTATGCGAGTTTGTGTACACACTGTGTGTGTGTTTGGTGTGTGGAGTGTTCAGGTATTCCCTATTTGTTATGAGGAAAAAAATGTCCCCCCACAAGGATAGTCTCACGTAGCCAGACCTTCAGACTTAGGTAGAACAGCTTTCATTGGCCAGGGACCACCCAAGAGGATGTTTGACTGACATGTAACACAACCAATCACAGTTTGTTTTATTCCGCGTCAGCTTTAAGGGCATAAAAATGTAAAGTCGATGTCCCTACAATAACAGTCCAGCGTGCATCTAATTCATTCAAGAGCATTGTGCAAGTTTACTGCAACAATGGAGCCGCAAACTTAAAGGTGCCCTAGATTCAAAAACTGAATTTACGTCGGCATAGTTGGAAAAACAAGGGTTCAGTACATGGAAATGACATACAGTGAGTCTCAAACTCCATTGTTTCCTCCTTCTTATATAAATCTCATTTGTTTAAAAGACCTCCAAAGAACAGGCGAATCTCAACATAACACTGACTGTTACGTAACAGTCGGGATCATTAATATGTACGCCCCCAGTATTTGCATATGCCAGCCTATGTTCAATGCATTACACAAGGGCAGAACGTCTGGATCTGTGCACAGCTGAATCATCAGACTAGGTAAGCAAGCAAGGACAATAGTGAAAAATGGCAGATGGAGCAATAATAACTGACATGATCCATGATAACATGATATTTTTACTGATATTTGTGAATTGTCTTTCTAAATGTTTTGTTATCATGTTGCTAATGTACTGTTAAATGTGGTTAAAGTTACCATCGTTTCTTACTGTATTCGTGGAGACGAGAGCCGTCGCTATTTTCATTATTAAACACTTGCAGTCTGTATAATGCATAAACACAACTTCATTCTTTATAAATCTCTCCAACAGTGTAGCATTAGCCGTTAGCCACGGAGCACAGCCTTAAACTCATTCAGAATCAAATGCAAACATCCCAATAAATACTATACTCACAGGAATCGATGTATGCATGATGAACACTTTGTAAAAATCCATTTTGAGGGTTATATTAGCTGTGTGAACTTTGTGTTTGCTGTTTAAGGCAGTTGAGAGCTTGCGGGAGATTTAAAGGGGCCGCACACTTAATCGGTGCATATGTAATAATGGCTCAAAATAGGCAGTTAAAAAAATTAATTAAAAAAATTCTATTTTGAGCTGAAACTTCACAGACACGTTCAGGGGACACCTTAGACTTATATTACATCTTTTGAAAAGGCACCTCTAGGGCACCTTTAACATACTTTTGAAAACACAGTGTTTGATCCTGATAAGTGCTAATTGTCACAGTTGTAAACACAAAGGCTTTCTTCTTCCACAAGGGGGTTTGGCGTCACAGCATTTGTTTCCAGACGGACTGTTAAAGAGTTAGTTTACCCAAAAATATTTTTGAAAATTTTGTCATTAATTACTCACCCTCATGTCATTTCACATCCGTAAGACCTTCATTCATCTTCAGAACACAAATTAAGATATTTTTGATAAAATTCGGTGGCTCAGTGAGGCCTCTATTGCCAGCAAGATAATGAACACTTTCAGATGCCCAGAAAGCTACTACATATTTCAAACAGCTAAGACATATTTAAAACAGTTCATGCGACTACAGTGGTTCATCCGAAACTTTACAAATCTTTTGTTTCAAATCAGTGGTTCGGAGCGTGTATCAAACTGCCAAAGTCACGTGATTTCAGTAAACTAGGCTTTGTTCGCTTTTTTTTGGCACACAAAAAGTATTCTCGTCGCTTCATAACATCAAGGTTGAACCACTGTAGTCACTGTAGAAGCTGAGACTAACACAAGGATGGCAATACCAGAAATCTTTTATCTTGTGATTACATTTTGGTCCCCATGAGGAAAACAGCTTATAAATCACACTAAATTATGTTTTTTGAAAATGTAGAAAGTTTGCTGTGATGGATAGGTTTAGGAGTAGGATTAGGGTCAGGGGAAATAATATACAGATTGTCCAGTATAAAATCATTATGCCTATGGAATGTCTCTATAAAACATGAAAACCCAATGTGTGTGTGTGTGTGTGTGTGCGCGTGCGTGTGCATGCATGCTTGTGTGTGTACAGGACCCTCAGAGGTGTCCATGTCAGTGAGGTATAACCGACGGCCGACCTGTCCTGATACATCAGTGGTTGCCCACCTCCCAACGCCACCGCCTGCTCGACACAGAAAGAGCCACAGTCTGGGGAATAAGTAAGTATCACAGTACATTATAAGAAAAGTTCACCAATCACAACACAAGAAGTAAAATTGAAACTCAAGTATTTAAATATATTTGTAATTACACATTTGTATTGATAAATTATGTTAACTTTAAATGTAATATCAAATAACACACTTAAAATTATAATCAAGTACTTTGCATGTGTTTTAGTACATTAGTCAAGTGTACTTCTTTAAAGAATTACAAAAGAGTACAACAATGATTTAAAAGTACTTTAAAGTATAACTTTTAAATTGATATTTTTACAAAGTGAACTTTTTAAAGGTGTTAAGAAACACAGTCATAAAAGTGTACTCTCTTCAAGTACACTTAAGTGACCATTTATTTCTTTAGTATTTGGCCTATATTATCTGCAAGGACACATTCAGTGCAACTAAGTGCACAACTTTTTTACAAGGGAACGCATTTCTTAATCTGACTGCCTCTCTCTGTGTTTCACTTCACTCGTCTCGTCACAGTATGATGTGCCAGTTTGGTGTAGTGGAGAGTAAAAGTGCGACATTCCCTGCAAAAGAAAAGGCTCGACACCTACTGGATGACAGCTTCTTAGAGTCTCACAGTCCTGTCAGAAACCACACACACGATTCAGTATTTACCAACGGCATCTCACTGGGTACTGCAGTTTATTCCTATTGTACACAATCTTAGTCTCTGTCCCACTAACACAGAATTAGTGCAAGGATTTCCGTGTCCTAATTTAAGATTGAGACTGTCTTTGAATTTTCACCACTAGATGGGAGTAGTGTTCAAGATTTTGTGCAGTGGTTTATTGCCTTTTGCAAACTCAACATTCATTTATTTCTAGACCTGTCATCTTCATGGTGGGATTTTTCTGGTACCACCTTTTCATTCATTTATTTTAAGGAAAAAAAATATATATAATAATTGACCATCTTTTCTTTGCCCCTCTGCAGGCAGTAGAGAGAGCTCTTTTAGTGATGAATTATCAAATACTGTTGAGAGGTAAGGCAAATTACACATCATTATTATACGTTATTGTTTTTCTGCTTTTTGTTGTGTGTGTGTGTGTGTGTGTGTGTGTGTGTGTGTGTGTGTGTGTGTGTGTGTGCGCATTTTGTCCTTTTTCTTTCTTAAAGAACACCACATGTGCACAGCTGTCAACATGTTTGTTATTTATATGTGACTATTTTCTTTATACATATAAATGAATCCTGCTGATCACTTTCAGAGGCCGTATGTATGCAACACTTGGTCCAAACTGGCGAGTCCCAATCTGTAACTCTCCTAGAAGCAGAAGTTATATTTATAGGTAGGAAACCTAATAGCTGTTATTTGTGTGTCCATACAGCACATAACTCAATTATTTATTTATTTTAATAAGTAGAATGGGTCAAATAGAATGGGTCTTTCTTGTGTACAACTACCTTTGTTTTCCAATTGATTTGCATATCCTCATCACATACTTCAGTTGTTCTGCTGTGGTATCCGTTGATCTTTGTTTTACCGTAACATGAGATAAATATGATCCTCTTACTTCCTCATCAGCACCCCAGGGTCCGTATCCAGCTATGAATGCAGTTCTCTGAGCAGCATAACCATTGAAGGGCCCCTGCGGAGAAAGACACTGATGAAGGAGGGTAAAAAACCAACTGTAAGTGTGCAGTCAAATGTATCTGTAAAATTTCAAACGTTAAATATGGCCAGGTATTTTTATCCCATACTCCAATTATAACCATTAAGTTAACATGGTTGAATCTATTAGATTATGACTTTGATTTATTTGTACATCACTCATTTGTATAAAGGTATGTTTATTGTCAGATAAAATGTGAAATTGTAGAATTCATCATGATGTGTTTTTGGTTTGAGGCTCTTACCCTCTACTAATGAGGATTTTGGAGATCCTTATCAACCTTAACCTTGTCAAACTCTGTAACAAGCACATTACTATGACTGTTGGTTAGCTGGCATATTTCTTTTGTTTGTTTGTTTGTGTGTGTGGGTGGTTGCCCAAATGTCTTTTATTTTTGAACGGAATGTTCTGTCAACTCTGAATGAACCTGAATGAATCCTGATAACAGTAAATACTTTAAAACCTTGTCGAAGATAATGTAAAAGGTTATTTCAGGCACATTCAACACAATGTTACACACTGGTACATCTACATTTACCATATATCTTTAGGTAGACTATCCTGTCATTTGTCTGATTTTGTGTTCAAGAAAACAGGACACTTGTGGGTTAAATTTTAAGGATGCAGTGATCATGCCTTCCTGAAAGTTATGATGGAATGAGAAAAAACAAAGTAGCATTTTACATCGAAAAAGACAAGGCACAAGTACTTGCAAAGTGCACAACTTAATACTTTGATTCAGCAAGGATGCATTAAATTGATCAAAAGTGACAGTAAAGACTTTTACATTGTTACAAAAGATTCTATTCTTCTAAAAGAAAAGGTTCTTTTGAACGTTCTATTCATCAAAGAATTCTGAAAAAAATATATACATCACGGTGTCCACAAGAATATTGTTTTCAACACTGATAATAATAAATGTATCTTGAGCACCAAATCAGCATATCAGAATTATTTCTGAAAGATCATGTGACACTGAGGACTGGAGTAAAAATGCTGAAAATTCAGCTTTGCCATCACAGGACTAAATTACAATTTAAAATGCATTAAAATAGAAAAGTTTTTTTTTTAATAATATTACAAAAGGACTTCAAATGTTTCAATAAAATAGTCATGTCTGTTAGAGTTATTAGAGAAGAGCACTTAATCTGTCTCTTAAGTTGATTTGCACTCTTGTTTTCTTTACGCCAGCTCTCATCCTGGAAGCGTTACTGGATTGTCCTATCCGGCTCCATTCTCATCTATTTTGGTTCTAAAGCTCTAAGAGCAAATGAGCGAAGACATGTAAGTGATGAATTATTCCCTCAATTCAGTGAGAAAACAAAGAGCTTTATTTATGAGGTGGCATCCAAGCCATTATTTAGACTTTACATTGTCAAATAATTAATATGCAGCCTATTATTTTGACCAATTTAATTTTTTTGACCAAACTGACTTAATTAATTTGGGGAGGGACTGTTTGACGCGACCAATGGTAGATGGGAAAGTTTGAAAATAGTTTATTTGCACCCTTCAGCTATAAGAACATGTCATTTAAATAATTTATGTTCAGCATAAGTGCATTTGGAAAACAGTTCAGGGAATATCAGTGTTAGTCCTTCAAATTCAAACTTAAATAGAGTGGTAGACTAATTAGACTAGACTAATTCACCACTGCTTCCTTGGAGATTTCCTATGGGGTTTTATAATGGAGTTTTCAGAATTATTTGTTAAATAACTCCTGTGGTAAACATAACTTGACAATACTTTGATGTTCTATAATGTAAATTGCACACGCCCATAGTGAAAATGTGAATTTTGAAGCAGTTATGTTCATTTTTTTAAAACGTTTTTAAAAAGTAACTAGAGTTTGGGGTGTGAATGTGTGCAGTGTACATTGTTAATCAAAAGTTTAAAGTTAAAGTATCATCAAGATATGTTTACCACAGGCTTTATTTTAATCATAAATCGAAAACCCCCATTATAAAACCCTATAGGAGAATCTCAAAGGAACCAGCGGGTTCTTTTGTCATACAGGCACCACTCTATCAAGTTTACATTTCAATTAATTTCTTATCTTATGCTCTTTGTAATTGTGGCGTTTTTCTTAAGTACAAATCCAGGCCATGTAAAAAGATCACGCTGACAGGTTGGATTGTGGTGCTGCCAGAAAACCCAGAACATCCAAATATTTTCCAGCTTACTGATCCTGAAAGAGGTACTGTTTTTCTTTTAGTCATGAATGAACATTTAATACTTGTGAATCAAAATATAATTCTTCAGAAATATAACGTTTAACGCTGTGAAACTTATTACACAAACTAGTTAACTAATCAGTATTTATAGCTATTTTTTTTATTAATTTGCTACATGCAAATGTTAGTTAAAATTTCATATTCATTCATTCATTGAATCATTTAAACATTCTTACATTAGTTTAAGTGAGTTTAAATCAACTGAGCTTGTGTATCTACGCAGCTTCAGCAGTTTTCTCATTGAGATAATTCATTGCTGTAATGAAGAGCTTCTCTGAAGCATATAGACAATAGACTCGACTTTCTTGTGATGTTTCATGATCAGAAAACCTTTGTGTTGTTTTGGGATTAAAGGGTTAGTACGCCCAAAAAAGAAAGTTATGTCCTTACTCACCCTCATGTCGTTCCACACCCGTAAGACCTTTGTTCATCTTCGGAACACAACTTACGATATTTTTGAACAAAGGTCTTATGTGTTTGGGATGACATGAGGGTAAGTAATGACAAATTTCATTTTTGGGTGAACTAATAACCCTTTATCTGTCATCAAGTGTGAGTGCTGAAATGTTATGCCACTCCACCAATGAAGGTGTGAATTGCTGTAAAAACCTTTTAGAGTACTTGAACTTGTTGGATTGCATTGTATGCAGCAGAGAGGTGACAGATCTCCTTTAATTCGTCATTGTCGGTAGGTTCAGGAATGAAAGAAAACTGGAATATTGTGAAAGATCCTCTAAAGGTGATCCTGTCTTTCAACAAAATGAGCATGATTTTTTTTATCAGTTGTTTTGTCACTGAACTCTTTGCTGTTTAAACGAAGAGTAAAATGTTCTGTAATGTTCTGATTAAGTTTGTGCCAATCAACATCTCTAACTTCTTAAAATCCCTATAAACCTTGACCGGATAGACAATAGGAAGGAAAATCTTTAAAAAAAATTAAATACGAGTCAAACATGGAATAGATTAGCCTTTTATAGCTTTTAAAAACATACTATACTTCAAATTTTTTTTAGTAACAATTAGGGATGTCACGATGCTAAAAATCTAGTAGTCGGTACCTATACCACCAAAAGTGCACAATACTCGATACCAAAAAATATATAAAGATACAAATAAAACAATGCTATATATTTTTTTCAGGTAGGTAGGTCTAATATAGTAGTACGTAAAAATGCCACAAAAATTGAATAATCAAATATAAAATAACTCTGCATAGTCATAACTGTATAAATTAATCCTTATTAAAGCTTTTCTTTTGTTGTTTGATTATCATATATAATAAAAACAGCCAATAGCAGACAGTAGCATGTTTTAAAGGCTGATGTCACTAAGACCTAATGGACAGAGACAAAATGCCGTTACACGTTCACATAACCAACGCGAATATACGCCAAGACGGGCATTTTGACATAACTGTGTGTGTATTTGAACGTTTATGTGTAATAAACCGCGAAAATCTCACACTCGCGAGAGGCGGCTTTGGTTGAGAGCGCGCTGACTGAAGACTGTCTCTCAGAGAGCGCGCGCAGTTTTTTCTCCCTAGGACATATATACCTTACATTTTACCGTAATATTCTTGCCTACCTGTGTCAAAAAAGTGAAGTAATTGGAATATTTCCATTCTGCAAAACAGCCACTCGCTTCTGCCGACATCTTCAGACAGCGACTACACAGCCAACTAACGAAGTTGGGAACTCACGCGCAACTGCACTACAGCTAACGATTTTAAAGAGGCAGCGTTCACTTTTACCTTTAGAGGACAAATTTTGATTTTAAATTCAATATTGATTTAAGCAGAAGTGTTGAACTAATTTACAGTAGCCTATGTAACACAAGTACATTATAAGTAACTGTAATTAAATGACCTAAAAATGAACAGTAATCCCTTATTTTACTTTTTCAGTGGATAAGTAATTTAATTACAGTAACGTGTTATGCATTACATCCAACACTGGACCCAGTTCTAGAACTATTATAGATTCGCCATCATGTTTAACAGTTTAGCAGCAGACTCAGCTGATTTTAGTTCCAGATCTTAGATCTTGCTGAACTTCCAAGGAGTTTTGCATATTATGGCTCATATTGTCTGTTCTTAGTCTCTACTTTGTCTTGTTGTATTAGCCGAATGCGAATTGTGAATGCAGACACTTTGTTGAGTGCTGTCCTTGTGTTACAGTATATACAGTCATTCACAGCTTTGAGGAGGAAAATTGCACAGCAATCACACACAGAATATACTTAAAAGTGATCAGATGTCATTGCTACATACTTTTTATTCAAGAAATGACTTTTTGGCTCTGTAAATGGCAGATTTGCAATTTCACACAGCTTCATTTGAATAAATTCCTGAAAGTTAATTTGTTTTAATCTGTGGGTTTAGGTAATGTTTACAAGTTCCAGACTGGATCACGTTTCTCTGCGATTATCTGGCACAGACATCTAGCCGAGGCTTGCAGGAGTACAAGACCGCAGGTAAGTGTGTTCTCATAAAAAAAAAAAAAAGAAAAAAAAAAGTGTAATTAACAAACAAATCAAGGAATATCATAGGAATATCACATTGTTTTCTGCAGATACCAGCAAACCTCATGTCCTTCGAATAGCTGCTTTTTGGGAAGAGGAAAACAAATGAAGGTAACAAACCTAATGGAGAAAGACATGGCAGAAGAGTTTGTGCGAAGGGCATGTTAAGGACCTAACCTAAGTTGGAAATGTGGCAGCTGTATCTGTTGAAAAAGTCCAAAATTCATTGAAACATTATAGACACAGCTGTATCGAAATGATGATTTTGTGTCTTGAGTTTAGCTGTAACGCTTTACAATAAGATTCGGCAACACTTTATTTTACAGTGTCCTTGTTACATGTTACATGTAATTACTATAGTAATTACTATAAATAATGCATAATTATATGCAACTAACCCTTAACCAAACCATAATCCTAACCCTAAATACATGTAGTTAATTAATATTACACAGTATTTAAATGTATAATTACACTGAAACAATGACACCTTAAAATAAAGTGTAACCTAAGGTTCAATTTGTTAACATCAGTTAATGCATTAGGTTTCTTGAACTAACAATAAACAATTTTATTGCATTTATTCAACTAGGTTAATCTTTGTTTATAAATATGCTACTATTTTAATTAATGTTTGTTCATAATACTAATTTCAATTTAAACAATAATATATAACTGATGTTAACGAATTGAAACCTTATTGTTGGTTTTACCTGACAACCCTAAGGTACATGTGAAATATGTTGTAAATGACATGTAAAATAGCTTTGTCTAATAGATGTCTTCATGTGATTAAGTGCCAAAATTATGACCTTTGTATTGTTAAATCTCCTAGAATTATGTTCCAGTCATGTAAGATGTTAGAGCAAAAGTGAAAGCTGGACAATGAGCATCGGCATATAACTTGTGTCATACATTCATAAAACATTTTTTACATATGAGGGGGAAAAAATAGATGCACTGTAGAGACATCACGGTTGTTTCGTTCTCTTGTGGGTAAAATAAAGATGTGTTTAAAGTGCCCCTATTATGCTGTTTTAAAGATTTTGTTTTGGAGGTGTCCTACAATAGGTTTTCAAGCATCAAAAGTCAAAAAACGTTTTCTCATACATTGCGCATTACCTTATTTCTCAGAGTCTGAAACTGGTTTGATCGAAGATTGAGTCTCTCGAAACCCTCCTTTCCACAAGCCTATTCTGCTCTGATTGGTCAGACGGCCTAGTCTGTTGTGATTGGTCGACCGCTTACAGCATATCTATTACCATATCTAAATTTCAGCTCTGGAGGCTTCTTCAGCACTTGATACACAGCGATATGATTATGAATGATGACGTCTGGTTTTCCGTATCATCCTTTTGAAGTGCCTGCAAAATTTGATTAAAATAGCGTCTCCTCGACGTGTCGAGTCCACAGCAACAAGTTCAGTGTTTGAGGGCGGGTCAAAGTAGACGATATTCGCAGGCAGCCAATGAAGAGGATGGCATTATGCCAATTTGTTACATTGTTACATAGGTATGTAACAGGAAGTGAGACTGGAATTGCTGATGACTCGTTTCAGAATCGATTCTTTCTTTTAGGAGACAGGAACTTTATTTGCCATGCACTTTGATCTTTAAAACTTTGCAAACAGCTGTATTACACAATGCATGAAAGGTAATATTTAAAAACGCACAATAGGGGCACTTTAAGATTTACGAGCACATTATCTGATGAAAATGATGCTCGCAACAATGAATTGACCTTTTTCGTTACATAAAGGGAATTGCATATTAACACAATAATGTACTTTAGATGGCAAATGTGGATCGTTAAATGTAATATCACACGGGTATCAGTAAATAAGTGCCAATGTTAACTTGGTGTAGTTCAATTCAAGGTTATGTAGCGGATTTACCTATGGACATCATAAAGTGGGCAGGACCCATTAAGTATATGGATACTGTTTAGGTTTTATAGACATAATGTTGTAAAATAAAGTCCAACAATTGTGTTCTGGTCAGAGCAGATGATGGGTTGAATGGTGGATAATGTATTCTTTGAGGAAACCACAATGATGTTTTTAGCGGTTGCTCAGTATTCACATTATCTAACACTTCAGTGTATTATTATTTTTGGCTATTTCTTTATTTTATTTAAATGGAATACATCAAAAGGCTTGTATTAATTGTAAAGTACATTGCAAAGTCTAGTATTTTGCACAGTCACAAATTTTTATAAGGCGCAGGAATAAGACTTATTCCTCTTGAAATGTGATGTTAAGGCACTTCTGAATATGAAGTGTAGAATGTGTTGTATATTGCAAAAGAAGATTATAATTAGTTTGATATTCTGTAAGATCTCGGGAACATGCATGGATGGTTTGGACTAACTCATAGGTTTTTGTGTCACTTCAGTATCAGTGTACGTGCCTGAACACATTATTGAGGCATGACATCTACAGTACAAGAACTATGACAGGAAAAAGCGGTAAATCACTTATAGTTTTGTTGTTTTGACTCGACTGTGAAAAAGATGTCAAAACGTGATGAAACAATAAATGGTGGAATGCTGCTCTCACAGGTTTTGTTTGTTTGCGTCATGTAAGAAACCATTTCAGCTGTGACTGTCTGAAATATGCTAGATAGCGCATCTGCACTTATGTTTTCAACAAGTATTACTAAGTGGTTGCTACCTCCTCTTTGATTTTCTTTTTTTGGATTAATGGTTACCTTACCATCTGAAAGTTCACATATGTTTATGTATGTTTGTGACCTCTGCTCATGGAGGAGTTTGGATGTTTGACTGTTCTGCTCAGTTCTCACAATGTGATGTCACTGAATCTTTATATGGTCTATAATCTGAACATATAGGCCTTTTACTAACAAGATACTTTTTGTGTTTGGTGTTTTCTCTTTATGGAAATATATGCTTAATGAAAAAAAAAAAACTGGTATGGTTTGACTTATTTCACACTTGCATGCCATAATCCTGTAATATCTTTATCAGCATGATATGAACTACAGAATCCAGCTCAACTTGCAAGTGCTGTTTTCTGGCATAGACGTGTCAGAGGGGGTTAGTGCACGCCTCAAACACACCACTACAAGTCAATTAACCATCGTAAGGACTTAGAAAACTATTTATGAAGATAAAAAAAGTTACTTAGTTCTGCTTTAAGTGGGGGAGCGTTTATTTCAAACAAAAAAGTTAAAAACAAACAAGCAAGTCCAGCCCAGGTGAGAAAAAGTAACACAAAAGTAATGTATTACTTTCCATAAAAAAGTAACTTACTTTTTAAAAGTAAAGTTACTTTTTAGGGAGTAACGGAATATTGTAATGCATTACTATTAAAAGTAATTTTATTCATCTTGGAATTGGCAGCTTGAAGAAAAATTGTGTTGTTTTAAAGTCACATTACACAGATACTTTTATTTATTTATTTATTATTCCTGTAGCAGTGGTTTAGCATGCTGGTTTCAATCACGAAAAATCACATTAGGATATACTGTTGATATATTATAAATATATTTATATTATTTTTTGTATTACTGTTTACATTTGGTGAAAAGCACAGTACAGTCCAAAAGTTTGGAACCACTAAGATTTTTAATGTTTTTAAAAGAAGTTTCGTCTGCTCACCAAGGCTACATTTATTTAATTAAAAATACAGTAAAAAACAGTAATATTGTGAAATATTATTACAATTTAAAATAACTGTGTACTATTTAAATATATTTGACAAAGTAATTTATTCCTGTGATGCAAAGCTGAATTTTCAGCATCGTTACTCCAGTCTTCAGTGTCACATGATCCTTCAGAAATCATTCTAATATGCTGATTTGCTGCTCAATAAACATTTATGATTATTTTCAATGTTGAAAACAGTTGTGTACTTTTTTTTTCAGGATTCCTTGATGAATAGAAAGTTCAAAAGAACAGCATTTATCTGAAATACAAAGCTTCTGTAGCATTATACACTACCGTTCAAAAGTTTGGGGTCAGTAAGAATTTTTATTTTTATTTTTTTGAAAAGAAATTAAAGAAATGAATACTTTTATTCAGCAAGGATGCATTAAATCAATCAAAAGTGGCAGTAAAGACATTTATAATGTTACAAAAGATTAGATTTCAGATAAACACTGTTCTTTTGAACTTTCTATTCATCAAATAATCCTGAAAAAAAATATTGTACACAATATTTTGTACAATTGTACACATTAAATGTTTCTTGAGCAGCAGATCAGCATATTAGAATGATTTCTGAAGGATCATGTGACACTGAAGACTGGAGTAATGATGCTGAAAATTCAGCTTGCCATCACAGGAATAAATTACTTTGTGAAATAAATTCAAATAGAAAACAGTTATTTTAAATTGTAATAATATTTCACAATATTACTGTTTTTTACTGTATTTTTAATTAAATAAATGTAGCCTTGGTGAGCAGACGAAACTTCTTTTAAAAACATTAAAAATCTTAGTGGTTCCAAACTTTTGGACTGTACTGTATATAAAATATGTTTTGACGTCATAGCAGGTTCCACTGTAAAAACATGACAAAGTTCATAACAGACTGTAGATTATCAGCATTGACTGAGCTTGATGGGTAGCTCAAAGTTAAACATACTACAGACCCATCCTTTTCAGGGAACTCAACTTGCTTTACTTGATTTGTGTCTTAACAGATTTGTGACTGCAACTGAGCAAAGATGAAACAAAACAAAAGAAATCTACTTGTTGAGGCTATCAAGCCTTCCTTACATCTCAATCACATAAACGTGTTAAACAGCATCTATTGTGTCTGTTGAATTTCTTATTGTTAAGCTTGACAAATCTCAACCTTATACCAACTAAAACTACAGTTCAGTCACTGGAATTAACAAGCTTGAACACGAAACACACAGCTTTTATTTTATCATTCATTCAGTCACTGCTATTAACCATGTGTCAGTCGCTTGCAAACATTTCACATTGTTTTACTCTTTTTTTTTTTTCCTCTCTTTGACCTTTACTCTGTTTATGCAGGGGGGAGAAGTTTTTTTTAACTCATTTGGTTCATTCATAGTTTAAGAAAAAAAAAAAACATGGTTTGATAAGGAAAAAAGGAAATTCCATGTAAAATCGCAAAGCCCAATCTAAGAACAACTTCAATGAAACAATATCTTATTCAATTTTACATTAAACATAATAGTTTATGACATTTCCTCTTTTTTCCCCTGGAATTAGGCAGAAAATGTGTTAGGGGAATTTTTGCACTGTTACTAGTAAATGTAAATGTACCTTGAACGCAATGTAAGTAACTTTGGATAAATAATACCTGCTAAATGCATACATGTAATGTAATTTAATATATGAGCATTTAAAAATGTCTTTTCAGGAATATCTCAGACAACATAGGAACTTGAATTTTGATCAGAAATGTTTTAGATCAAGGTAAGTGAGTTCCATTGAACTAGTCAACGTCATATAACATTTAGCCTTTTTTGCCATTTTGTCTTTTTATCTTAATGTATCTGTTTGCAAAGAGTGGCTTTACAGTTATGTGGAAAACACTGTCTTCTGTACTGACTTTGATTAAAGCCAGATGGTCTAAACAGCTGGAACCTGCTGTGAACAAATACAAAGTGGCATACTGGAGCAAAAGCAAAATGTGTAACCCTTAAAATAGTGATATAGCTGCAATGTATGGTGTCCCAGTAGTGCACAACACAACATAATGTAAACAGCAAACATACACCGATCAAGCATAACATTATGACCACTGTCAGGTGAAGTGAATAACACTGATTATCTCTTCATCACGGCACCTGTTAGTGGGTGATATATATTAGGCAGCAAGTGAACATTATGTCCTCAAAGTTGATGTGTTAGAAGCAGGAAAAATGGGCAAGCGTAAGGATTTGAGTGAGTTTGACAAGGGCCAAATTGTGATGGCTAGATGACTGGGTCAGAACATCTCCAAAACTGCAGCTCTTGTGGAGTGTTCCCAGTCTGCAGTGTTCAGTATCTATCAAAAGTGGTCCAAGGAAGAAACAGTGGTGAACCGGTGGCAGAGTCATGGGCGGCCAAGGCTCATTGATGCATGCGGCGGGAGACAAGACAAGCTACTGTAGAAGTTAATGCTGGTTCTGATAGAAAGGCATCAGAATACACAGTGCATCGCAGTTTGTGCGTATAGGGCTGCATAGCTGCAGACCAGTCAGTGTGCCCATGCTGACCCCTGTCCACCGCTGAAAGCGCCAACTGTGGGCACGTGAGCATCAGAACTGGACCATGGAGGAAGAAGGTGACCTGGTCTGATAAATCATGTTTTCTTTAACATCACGTTGATGGCCGGGTGCGTATGCGTCGCTTACCTGGGGAACACATGGCACCAGGATGCACTATAGGAAGAGGACAAGCTGGCGGAGGCAGTGTGATGCTTTGGGCAATGTTCTGCTGGGAAACCTTGGGTCCTGCCATCCATGCGGATGTTACTTTGACACGTACCACCTACCTACCACCTCAACGAGTTTGAGGTGTTGACTTGTCCTCCAAATTCCCCAGATCTCAATCCAATCTACCATGTATGGGATGTGCTGAACAAACAAGTCCGATCCATGGAGGCCCCACCTCGCAACTTACAGGACTTAAAGGATCTGCTGCTAACATCTTGGTGCCAGATACCACAGCACACCTTCAGGGGTCTAGTGGAGTCCATGCCTCAATGGGTCAGGGCTGTTTTGGCAGCAAAAGGGGGACCAATATAATATTATGAAGGTGGTCATAATGTTAGGCCTGATTGTTGTAAATTAACCACACAGCAGAATCAAGCCACAACTGAATCTCTGCTTTGTCTTCCTTTTTTTTCTTTTTTTAAATTAAGTGCTGTTATAATTGTAGATTTCTAAATTTTAAACAGCTTTTACAGTACCAGTATATTTCCATGAAGCCTTGACGTTCTGTGCCAATACATACAGAGTGGTCTATTGCACAATCAGTCCATTTCGCTGTGCCGTTTCTATAGACTCGAAGGATAACTAACATAAAGTATATAAAGTATATTATAGTAGGCTACTTGTGGAAATGTGCTAACAAAACCCAAATTTTGAACCATTATACTTTACCAAATACCAATATAATTTTATGAGTGCAATCAGCCCATTCCTCTGTGCCATTTCTCAGCCACCAATAGCAGGTGTTGGAAGCAATGTTCCCTCTAATTTTTTTTCTCGCTGAGCAAAACTTTTCTCTGTTGAGCGCACATTTTGGCCACCTGAGCAAAAACATACTTTATATCAGACCTGTACAATGAACGTAAACACACACACACACACAAAATGGTTTTATCATGCAACTGTAACATTTAACTTTAATGTGCCGTTTCTATTTTATTTGACCCTTGATGTAACTTAGTGATTTATTAAATAATATGTCTGAAAACAAGCAGTTCAGTCACTAAATTAAGCACATTTTAGGTTACTTGAGATTTTTTCACATTTCTGTATTAACTGTACCAGTCTTTACCAAGAAATTATATTAAAAAATAATTCCTGTCCTCCTGCAGGGTAGTTCAATTCTTTATAATAATATAATATGAGCAGTTACAATGATGGTTTGGAACAACCATGTGTTTTTGTACAGTCAATTATTAGCAACAAACAGTGTTAAACCATCAAAATTGCATGTTTATTGCTTATGAATTTCCCAGATTTTATATACAAGGAGGTTAAGATTTTTCGTGGCAAGGAGCCCTAAACAATCCCCTTGTGAGATCAATTGTTTATTAGGCTTACATAATAATTATAATATAATATAATATTTAAGTATTTAAACTGATATACAGTATTATATCAGTTTAAATGCTTCCATTTGTTTTAATATTGCCTAGTGAAAAACTGAAGCAACTGAAGAGTTCTCTTTCTATGAAACCTGTAAACCGCATTCACCGGTTCCAACTCTATAGCGACAATAACTTTATAGCGGTTGTCCAGAGCACTGCAATTATTTCTCATTTAAACTACTACTACAATCATTTTCATGTCTGTTCTCTGCGCGGCAATTATTTTTTTCTGCGTGGCTGCGGCTTCAGAAGGGCGCGGCCGCGCCATGGGCCGCGCACGCACGCAGCTTAGAGGGAACATTGGTTGGAAGCAAGCGGCAACCTCCCCCTTTCTCTCGTGAAGCCAATACGGAAGTAACTTAAACTGCGATTCATCGACTGGCCGCTAGGGACAGGCTCCAAAAGAGAGCAGAATCTCATAGAGTCCCATGTTAAATTGGCCAAGTTTATAGCAGAAAAAAACATGTTTACAAGTTGGTTCAAATTGTGGTTTTGGTCTATACTGCTATTTTTGCCCTTCATGACAACTCTGAGGGGGGTGAATTTTTTTATAACTTATCCGTTTAAATTATATTAAGCCTTAAAGTTCTGCATAATTAAGGGCGTGGTCACTTGAGTGACAGGTATATTGCGCTGCTGTCTGTGAGCCGTCATGTTACCTCAGCTGCCGCTGAATTTGGCATCTCAGCCGTATTTGTGCTCGATTATTTTATACAATTATAAAATATGGCTTGCTGCATAATATTCGAGACTGATGTGTGTCTGTGTAGATGTGCATGCATGGGGAAGAGACACAGAACACACGTTGTTGGATCGTGGCATTGGCTGAAAGTTTTGGTTGTGAGATTTACTGCAATGACAATGGCGGGAGGATATCAAAATCCGACAGCACTGCTTGGATATTATAACTAAAACTGCTGCACTATTTTGAAAAAAATATACTTTGGACACAGGCTCATTTGTTTGTTAGATACGATCGCTGCTCAGATTGCATCCTTTCTTGAAGAACGATGACAGAGCCCACATGGAAAAAACCTATATAAACATATATGTTTCAATATAGGTTTTGATATAGGTTTTACATATATGTGACATAAAATTGGCCGTTTTCCTATATTATATGTACATATATGTACATATATGCACACATATATGTACACATATATGCACACATATATGTACATATATGTACACATAATATAGGAAAACGGCCAATTTTATATATGTCACATATATTAAAAACCTATATCAAACCTATATTGAAACATATATGTTTATATAGGTTTTTTCCATGTGGGACCAATTTCACGCGTTCGTGTAGCGGTGTGTTTTCTGCGTTGTGTCGTAATCAAAGACAGACTGCGAAAAATCTTGCCATCAGGTCCTCACTTTATTCTGTATAACACAAATGGCAATATATGAGGACTTGTGCAGCATACAAACAGCTTGTGGCAGCAACGCACAACGCTGAGAAAGAGAGATATTAAAAGTAACTTAAGTAAAGAAAAATAATCAACGAAACATCTGAATGTACATCACAGAGGGGTTTTGGATTACAATCATACAAATATATCATGTGAATTCAGCTGTTACATGAAACATGGCCTTAATTGAATCACCGCAAAAACTTTGTGCGACCTACCGCTGTGATGTCTCATGCAGACTGGGAAGCAGCAAAGTGCATCAACACCCCAAGTCAGCATGGCGGCAGGAAACCCCAAATATGGGCATGGCAAGTGGAATCACAAAATAATTGTCTAAATACATAACTGCTACATTCGCACATACATAAGTTCTTGCATAATTTTTTTCGTTAATTCTTAGTTTTTGCCTTGATAATAGAAAATATGAGCTAGGCATCATGTATGACAGTCAAAAATGAGATATGAGCTACAAAATGACCAGATCCTGCCATTAGCTATATAGAAGACATATCTTGTATGTATAGGGCATATATATGGATATGAAGAAGCAATACAGGAGACCTATATTTCCTGTATATGCACATATATGCACCTCAATTTTGCCTATATGTGGCATATATACACATATATGCAGTATATATACGCATATATGCAGCATATATATAGCATATATGCAGTATATATGCGCATATATGCAGCATATATATAGCATATATGCAGTATATATGCGCATATATGCAGCATATATATTATCATATATGTGCATATATGCAGCATATATGTACATATACACTGCATATAGGTTTCATATATGCGCATATATCCACATATAGGTTCTTTCCATGTGGGAGAGCAGATCATTCAGAAGAAATGTGACATGTTTTTTTGTTTTGCAATGGACATTCATATTTTACCCAAGTGCCACGGATTGGATTCATCTCGCGATCTCTATCTCATTATAAAGGTATGAAGTCCCATTTGATTTTCCATGTTGTTATTTGCACAACCAACACTACTGGTGTTGGAGCATCTATATCTTAAAAAACACCGTAGATTGACAGTAAACATTTAGAACGTTCTGATGATAAAACTTCATTAATATTTTAGATCGTATCTTAGATAGATATATAGCTCCTTTGCTGCTAACATGGTCACGTCGAGCTAGGCAGGCGTGGTTTCAGCAACCAGTCATATCAGCTCAAACCACCTCCCCGCCTCTTTGCCCATTTTCAGTTATCCGGGAGTGACGTGCTGTGACGCGCAGCTAAGATGGCCGCGGCCTCATTTTCGCTTCAAAACTGCTGTTCAGAACTCTATGGGTGACGTCACGGACGCTACGTCCATATTTTTTTACAGTCTATGGTTGGAAGATGTTGGCTATAGCCGGAAATCCAGATTTTAAACCGTGTTTGCCATACACCAATATGGTCCCTTGGACTTTGCACATATTATTTGCCTACTGTTGATTTTTTATTTATTTATTTTATTTTTTATTTTTTTGACACATAAACGATGCATAAACCTATTTGGACTTCGTTATGAGTAAATTCAAGCTTTTAGAGCTTTTAATTGGGTTGATCTGTATTCAAATATTTACAATGTAAAAAAATAAAAAAAATAAAATATATATATATATATATATATATATATATATTATAAAAAAGGATCGATCTATCTATCTATCTAAAAGGCTATATAGTTAGATAAATTATTAGTGCACTGAGGAGGACCAAATTTCTTAAAAACCTAATGTAGCTAAATGTGAAAAAAAGGAAGGTGGGAAACTGGGAATGTGTTCATTCTGGCATAGCTTCAAGTAGCCTATTATGGCCATTGAAGAGCTGGGCTGTCCTCCGTGTAAATGCAAGCTGGGCACATCTCATTCTGCACAGTCAGACTGAACTTCACCATCATTTACTGGAAGCTACACTTGGACTCCAGCCATATTTATATGGGAATAATGTAACGTGTTAAAAGTGACACGCTATTACAGGAAGTGTTTGCAGATATTAACAATTATAGGTGTGCATGTAGTGTATTCAGCGAATTTTACCTAAATGCTTTAATTTGCATCGTGGATGGTACTTTTCATTCACTATGCTATAAGGAACTGAAGGGCAGCTGCATCAAATGAACGTGTCACAGATTCCTGAGGACACAACTACTCGTTAGCATGACTTCAAATGACTAGGCTAAAAGAGTCCAGTTATGTGGATATCGTTAACACGCAGGAACCTGTTTTGTTTTTCCATCTTCACCGAATTTCGTATACGAAATACTTATCATACATGACAGCGTTTCCTATATCGCAAAGGTAGTATTACTATTTAATCTATTTTTCTATTTTCATTTGGGAGCACTGACTTCATTTTCTTGACTTCATTAAAGTGATATTAACATCTAATATTTAGATATTATCTAAGCGTAATGAACCGTGTTGAACACTTTTTATATATATATATTATTAATGACGAATAATTGAGTGTGAGATGGTTAACAACTTTAGAAATCGGTAACACTTTACAATAAGGTCTCATGTGTTAATATTAATGCATGCATTAACATGAACTAAAACTATTTTAACCTTGTTACTGTTAATCAAATGTTCGTTCATGTTAGTTCACATTGCGTTAATGTTAACAAAAACAACTGTATTAGTTACTGTTGTAACGTTAAGATTGATAAATGCTGTAGAAGTATTGTTCATTGTTAGTTCTTGTTAACTAATGTAATTAACTAATGTTAAAAGATGAAACCTTATTGTAGCGTTAATGAGAAATCTTTTTGAAATCTACTTGTAAATGTACTGTTTGTATTCATTTTAGTTTCATGCATTTTTTAATCAACTTTTATACAGTTTTCTAAAAATAAATTAATACATTTTAATGAATAGAGCTAAAATGTGATGTAACCATCAAGTAAAAAGTACTCCAATACTTAGAGCTGAATTTTGAGATGATCATTAAGATGGGCTATTCTATCTGACCTGAACAAAACTTGCCTGTCATTAAAAAATAAATAAATAAATAAATGTGTGTCACTCTTGAGAATCTAAAGGTGTCTTCTCTGCTTTATGGTTTTCTTGTCACAACAAAATAGCTTCCTGGTTACAGATATTAACTATATTTTAAGCAAAATTGCTTTGTTTATTCAATTTTTTTGTAACTAATAATAATAGTATTTTTTTTTTCCATTTGCAATAGTTTACAAACAGACAGTTAAACCACATTAAGAAGTTTTGATCATTTCATGATGAAAAATGTCTAATAATTTTAAAAAATAAAATAAAATAAAAAATCATTCTATAAACCTAAAATGTACTCTTGAATAGCCTAACAGATGAACTTGCCCTGAAAGTAACAATGACATATCCATAATGAGAGAACATAGTGTCTTCAGGAACCTGAACCTCATGAACCTGAAAAGAAATGTATTCTTTGTTGTTTATTATCAGTCTTCATCAGTTATTTTATGTGATAATTTTGTTGGGTTGTATTGTTTGATTTTGATAGTACAATGCAAGACTAGACTTACTACATATTTTCATCTCACGAGGTTGGTTAGTAGGGGTGTGACGAGATCTCGCGAGACTAAACTGTGACGAGATTTCTCGTCGAGGCGAAAAGTAGTCTCGTGATGTTGCCATGACAGAGTGTAAGGATGATTAGGAAAGAATATGCCACCGCTACGTTTACATTATGCCTCCACTGTCGTTTTGCTTTGTATTTAAATAAAAAAAAAACATTTAATTCAGTTGGATAACGGTCGCCGCCGCTCCATATTTACAGAGTACGCGCGACGTTTAAAAGTGAAAGTAAACGCGCGCGCGCGCGCGTGCGCGCATTCAAACGTGATTTCAATACCCCGCATTTTGAAAGCGGCTCCCTTATGAATGCAGATATCTCTCAATATGAAAGCTATTTTAGGCTGGGCAGTGTAGTTGTAACCATCTCTCAGCTCTGTATCAAAGAAAAATTTGGTATTATTTGATCTTTGAATATTGAGAGAGTGCGATTATGGTTGCACTTATTGTAAAGTGTTACCATAAAAATGAATAACAGTTTTCTCTTCTTATTATTTACTAGTACAAACATTAAGGTTTCATTTGTTAACATTAGTTAATGCACTGTGAACTATCATGAACTAACAATGAATGACTATTTTTATCAACTAACAAAGATTAATAAATACTGTAGCAAATATATTGCTTGTTGTTAGTTGATGTTGGTTAATACATTAATGTTAATAAATGAGACCTTATTGTAAAGTGTTACCATTTTTATTTATACTGTTTTTATTTCTGTGATCAGATTGTGGAGAGGAGTTCAGTTAGGAGGTCAAAAGATGTAGAAGCTCATAATTCATGTACAGTAAGATCTGAAGAGACTGAAATCATACAGAAGAGAAGTCAGTCAGTTGAGTTAGTGGCAAAACCTTTTACATTACTTGAGTATTGTTGTCTTTTACTGCATATGATAATTCAGTCTCAGAAAGTAGAACTGAAATGACATTCATTACAAAATGATTAGTTAAAACATTTCAAATACACCTGCAGAATATTTTTTCTAGTCATGTATTTCGCCATCTTGTCTCGTCTCGTGAACTCAATCTCGAGTCTCGTCTCGTCTCGTGAGATACTGGTCTCGTCACACCCCTATTGGTTAGTAATAGTTCAGTTGTGTTTGAACATGAAAATCCGGTTTGATGACCCATGAAAAAAGAAGTGAAAACCAAGATCCCAGAATCCCTAACAGTGTTCATGTCACTGAAACTTCATCCATTGCTGACAGCTGCAGCATGTTGTGACCCAAATTAGTGGTCTTTAAAAAGAGTTGCTTCAGCAGAGTAGCAGTTTTTGTATGGTGTGAGTTGTTATTTATATTGTTTATTTACATTATCTTTGTTTATTCATGTTCTTTATGTATTTAAGTTTAGAAACCAGTCTGATGCACCTGTGGAATGACCAATATGTTGTTGCAGTGGTAAAAATAAAACATCTAGGGTTATGAATATAACCCCAGTTCCCTTAGAGGGAATGATACGCTCCATCAAGATGGTATGGGAACGCCCCCTTGCGTGACCAGTGTCTGAAGCCTGCATGGAAGCATGCAAATTAATTGGCAGATGGCAGTCCTATGCAGTACCTGTGAGTTTAAAACGGTGCCTGCATTAGACATCATCAGCTTTTTTGTCTGAAGGAGATGTGCAGGCATGCCTGAAGCATGGAAGTGGGACGCAGCGTCTCGTTCCCTCTCAGGGAGCCTTGGTTATGTTCATAACCCTAGACTTTCCCTTTCAAGAAAACACAACACTGCGTCAAGATGCTATAGGAATGTTAATTCCCACTTTGCCATGCTGATCAAGTGCCTGCTTCACTAAGATGTGAAGATATGCACAATCAGAGTGAACTAGCACCAATAACTTACACCGGAATCATTAAATGCATATAAGTCCATTAGGCACATCATTATGACATGAAACAATGCCCTTAATTCCTAGAAGAGCTAGTGGCCCAGCTAGTGAATTCCCAAAGCTCAGTGCTCCTGGGGGAGTGGAGCTTACCAGGCAAATCCCGTAAATGGATGAGATATGGAATTGCTTACCACAACTCTACACATCCTCAATCCGTTACTACCTCTTAGCACTAAGAACTGCATTAACAGCAACTCATTTCCAGGGGAGCATGTAACCCTACTTTAACACCCAATGATGTTTGGGAAGGGCCAAGATCTATACCTTTGTCACATCGGCTAATGGTTACCTATTCCCACAGCTCTAGCAAGGAGGACAAAGAGTGGGCCGCCATAGCACGATTCTCTGTAGGCTAGAAAAGCCTATAGTTCTAGCAAGGAGCATGTCTACTTCCGGCTAGAGCGCTGAGTGTGAGGACAGAGGGTGGCCGATTATGACCACTTTCTTATACTCTATCATCCCGTTATTCCTTGCTACCTGTAGAAACATGTTACATAGTTCCAGAACTGTGTCCACGCCATCAACTCCAAGTCCAAACTGGAGGGGCGACAGATGAGTAGTGGGGGTATTTGCCCAGTCTTTCTAATCCATACAAGCCTAAGGTATATAAATCCTTCCCTCAAACTCCAAGTGCCCACATTATCACCTCCAGGTCCAAACTGGAGGGGCAACCGATGAGGAGTGGGGGTATTTGCCCAGTCTTCCTAATCTATACAAGCCTAAGATATATAAACCCTTCCCTCAAATTTCAAGTGCCCACATTATCACCTCCAGGTCCAAACGTGAGGGGTGACAGATGAGGAGTGGGAGTATTTGCCTAGTTTTCTAATCTATACAAGCTAAGGTATATAAACACTTCCCTCAAACTCCAAGTGCCCACATTATCACCTCCAGGTCCAAACTGGAGGGGCAACCGATGTGGAGTGGGGGTATTTGCCCAGTCTTCCTAATCTATACAAGCCTAAGGAATATAAACGCTTCCCTCAAACTCCAAGTGCCTGAATGATCACATCCAGGACCAAACTGGAGGGGCGACAGATGAGGAGTGGGACATCCGTGGTGGTATTGCCTTACAGGAGAGGCGAATGACATTCACCTATGTTGCTCTTAGCTGATCAGAACTGCCGTGCTGCACCAGCAAACACAAAGTACAACCCAGGAGATGCAGACGAGTCAATTCTAATCTCTCAAGAAAAAGAATCCTAGATCTCTCCTTGCGTTTCATCACAGTTGAATGCATTCAGCTCCCTCAAGAGTCAAGCATGCTCAGTACACTTGTATTGGCAAGGCAGGAGCCTTCAAAGAGAATACAGCATGGGGAGAGATAGCTCGCAAGCAACTCTCAACGTGGAGCATTTGCTTATCTCTGCTTGCACAGCTTCTCACCACACAAACCGTTTGACTGTGTGGGAGACGCTACACAAGCCGACACACACCATTCCGTGATTTTGACATATCAATGTGGAAATACAGGAGAAATGAAGGCTCACAGAATTGTACAGTATGCAGGGAGGGGAGGAGGCGGTTTAATTATAATGTCCATCTCAACTCTCTCCACATCTAGTTCCTCAGAACTAGACGTCCTCTGCTCTCAAGCTCACATTGACAGGTGATATCTTCACACGTACACACTTAGACAAGCAAATCCTGAAGACAAAAAAGGCTGATGACTTCTAATGCAGGCACTCTTTTATACTCACAGGCACTCCATATGACGTCATAGGACTGCCGTCTGCCAATTAATTGGAGTGTTTCCATGCAGGCTTCAGACACCAGTCACACAAGGGTCACCAGTCCCATTGCGTCTTGACGCAGCATTGAGTTCCCTTGAAAGGGATCTTTAGATGTTGCTTTAAGGTGTTTTAATTGTGATGCTCCTCCTGCAAATGCTCCTGCTCCTTGAGTATTTTACATTGTTTTTTTTAATATTTCTTTGCTTTTTTCCTACAGGAACTAAAGGACAGATGGAAAAAGACAGATTTAAGGCACTTCTTTCACTATCATTTATTGTCACTGTTATTGGCGTGCTGTTTTTTGTGAACATGGACAGTCCTTCACATTACATAAACATGCCTCCAACAATAAGAGCTTCTCCAACAAATAATACATTCAAAATCTCAGAGGCTTCAAATCCGATAACACCCATCATAGGCTCAAAGCATTTCATGGTGTCTGCATTTGTCGACCACAGACTGGACGGGGTCATTCGAGTCATCAGCATAATCAACAGAAATAGTCTTCAGCCACTTTACTGTGTTTACTGCAACACTGAATATGACTGTAGAACTGTTCAGGCAGATGTTCAGATACACAGTGACCACTTTAGCTTCCCGTATGGTGCCTCAGATATAATCTGTAAAGGTAAGCACATGCAAAATGCAACACATGTCCTCATAACAACTGAAAAGAAAGAATCATTCGATCTCAAGATGGAGTATCTGCCAGTACAAAATAAGGTGGTAAGAGAGACTTTCAAGTTTGACATCACTATTTGCATCTCCAGCCTTTTTGGCGACTACAACAATGTACTACAGTTTACTCAAACTATGGAGATGTACAAGCTTCTAGGTGTCCAGCACGTGGTTATATATAAAACCAAATGTGGACCAGACCTGGAAAAGATTTTAAAACATTATGAAATAGAGGGGATACTGGAGATTGTTTCATGGCCTATCGACAAGTTTCTGAACCCATCCTCAGGCTGGAACATCAAGAAACACAAGGGCGATCTCCATTATTACGGTCAGTTAGTAACACTCAACGAGTGCATTTACAGGCACATGTATCAATCCAGGTACGTTCTCCTGAATGATTTTGACGAGATCATCATGCCATACAAACACAGCAATTTACCATCTCTTATGGAGGATCTCCAGTCTGCTCATCCCAGTGTAGGGGTCTTCCGCATAGAGAACCACATATTCCCTAAAACACAGTTTGAGGACAGTGGGAAGTTCAAACGAGCAGAATGGAGTAATATTCCTGGTGTAAATATCATGGAGCACATTTACAGAGAACCTGATCGAAAGAACATTTACAATCCCACAAAGATGATTATCAACCCAAGAAAGGTGCAGCAAACATCAGTACATTCCACTTTGAAATACTATGGAGATACTTACCGTGTACCTTTTGATGTATGTAGGATTGTTCATGTGAGAGTCCCACTGCAGGGGCATCTTACCAAAGACAAACTGTTTGTAGACAAAAGAGTCTGGGACTTTGCGCAAAAACTGATACCGAACATTGACCAGACGTTGAAACTTACTGGTTTCCTGAATGTCTCCAGCTGAAATGTTTGTATTAATTTAAATAAAGCCTAAACTGTATTGAAATTTAATATTTTCAAATAGGCCTACACTAAAAAAAGAAAAGAACTGTGGGCATGGGGTACTTTTTATCCATTTTTATCCAAAAAGCTCTTTTCTTAGTTTCATCTGACCATAGAAGCTGGTCCCGTTTGAAGTTCCAGTCGTCTGACAACTGAATATGCTGGAGTTTGTTTTTGGATGAGCGAGGAGGATTTTTCTTGAAATTTTAATTTAGGCTTTCTGAGGCTCAAGACTCAACTAATCTCCAGCTGTGATCCAGCTGTGATCCTTGGAGAGTCTTTGGCACTCAAACTTTCCTCTTCACCGTGCATTAGGACAATATACACACGTCCTCTTCCAGGCAGATTTATAACATCTTTAGTTGATTGGAAATGGTGGAAATGGGGAATTTTATTGTGATATCTTTTTACTTATAGCCAGTTTCTATTTTGTGAAGCTCAACAATATTTTGCTGCAAAAAAAAAAAAAAAAAAACAGTCAAAAAGACTTACAGCAGCCTTCTTCATTAAAGGTTTTAGAGAAAAACACTGTTATTTTATGGATTTTTCCTTACTTGAATTAATAATTTTACTTTTTATTTTATGGTTTTTGACAGTTTTTTTAATGATTTTTTTTTTTTACAGCATAAAACACTTATTTTACAGATTTTTCCTAGATTATTACTATCCAGCGTATTCAATAACATGACAGCATTAAAAGTTCTACAGAGAAACACTATTTCTTTACAGATGTTTCCTAGTTTATTATGATCAAACACCTTCAATAAAGTGACAGTACTAAACGTTCTGCAGAGACATACTGTTATTTTACAGATTATTACAATCAAAAACCTTCGATAAAGTGTTAAGGCATTCTCAAGATTTTTCACATTTTTATTTGAACAGAACAGAATTTTCATTTTTGTGTGAACTATCCCTTTAAATGTATGACAGTTTTATCATCATTTACTCACCCTCATGTCTTTTCAAGTTAACTGACTTTCTTCTGTGGAATAAAAAAGAAGATATTTTGAGAGATGTCTTAGTGATCTTTGTCCATATATGTTGTTTGGTTACCAACAGGGCTTGACATTAACTTTTCTGCTCACCAGCCACTGTGGCTAGTGGTTTTCCAAAGATACTAGCCACTCATCATTTTCACTGGCCACATCGATACCATGGGGAAAAATTGCCTTATAGAAATTGTTTAAGATTATCCGATAATTTGGCAGCATGTATTAGGCTGCTGTCACTTTAAGACCTGACGCAAGGATCCATTACACTGTTACACATGTGTTTTCTTTCTCATCTGATTACTTTCACTTAAAGGTGCAATGTGTAAAATTTGGGAGGATCTATTGACAGAAATGCTATAATATACATACTGTAACTATGTTTTCAGTGGTGCATAAAGACCTTACATAATGAACCATTATGTTTTTATTACTTAGAATGAGCCATTTCTATCTCATTCACCGCAGGTCCCCCCTTCATGTCAATTCGCCATTATGCGCCGGTATGTTTCTACAGCAGCCCTAAACGGACATACACTCTACAGAGCGTGTTTAGTCTCTATGTTGTTCTTCTTCTAAATTTAAATTTCTTCTTCTTTTTAGAGGCAGCTTGCATCGTCACTACATTGAATACGCAGGAAGTAGTAGTAGTAGTAGTAGTACTTGTCGTCTGGTTTATTAGAAGCAGAGACCATTCTTTGTTAGAAGAACAAACCTCATTGCTTCACACAGGCTACTCTCTGCTGTCTTAGACGACGACATCTTTGTCTTGTGTTGGCCAGACAGCCAGCGTAGCTTCGAGTAAGGGGTGCGAGGAATTTGCGCCATTAGTTGCAGTTTGCAACCTCACCGCTAGATGCCACTAAAATTTTCACATTGCACCTTTAAAACTGACAGTGTAGCCAAGACCAACATTTTGACCTTATATTGTGTGTATTTGACTGTTTATGCACAGAGAGGTGGCTTTATGTGCACACATTTTGTTTGTCAGCACAGATCTGTGGGAATGAGTAAAATTACGTGCAAAACATGCAAACCCACGCCGAAATTCAAGCCCTGAAACACCAACAATATTCATCCGGAGCAAATGAAATGAGTAAGTGAGCGAAGGTGGGTTTGTGTGTCAACTTTTTTTTATGTTGTGTACATTTTAAGACTTTATATTTAGAAAAAAAAAGTGTTCTATCTACAAAGTTGAATGGATCTCAGTATCTCAAAACTGCTCAGAATGCAGATAAAAAGATTACAAATGTGTCAATTTATTTTTATTTGTAGGTTGTTACATTTAAGTAATTGGTCAAATGGTGTTTTCACATACCAGGGTTAGGTGCTTCTACATCATTTCCCTCTGCATGATTTGAGGGTTAAGTTAGGGTTATGTTTAGGGGTAGAGATAGGGTTTTGACTATGTTTTAAGACAAGAATGTTGTTCCAGCATCAACAAAATATGTTGATTCAGGAACATGTCTTACTTGGAAAAATCACTGTTTGAATGTAAAAATACATATAAATATAAATATAAAAATATAAATATAAAACTAATAAGATTTACTTGAAAATTACAATGTTAACCCTTTGAGTCCCACATATGGGATTTTTATTTCTGTGCCCCTGGGCGTACGGTACCACATATGGGATTTCGAACGTTCAGCGACGT
This sequence comes from Megalobrama amblycephala, assembly GCF_018812025.1. NCBI lineage: Eukaryota > Metazoa > Chordata > Actinopteri > Cypriniformes > Xenocyprididae > Megalobrama > Megalobrama amblycephala. The sequence continues at coordinate 25,952,228 of NC_063055.1, read as the reverse complement.
CACATAACTGCCAGATTCAAACTGTGCTTTCGCGCTCTGGCTGCGAGACGGACGCGCGCAGCTCTTGTCATATATCACAGCTATGCAGCGTTTTCAGCCACATAATGTTTCTTTTAAGGTTTCAGACATTTAAATATGCATAAGCACCATTAAAACAATACATTAAGAGTTTTATAAAATACACACTGATGTCCGACATCAGTGGAAGCAGCAATAACAAATATAATTTGCCGACATTTATTCATATCAGACGCACATAATGGGCCTAAGTAACTATAAAGTTTACTCTATTATTCTTCCAGTTCACCAGCCACTTACTTGCATATATTTCGGGAGAAATTGATGAATTCACCTGCTGTAAATCCGACTGACAGGACTCTGTGAACTGCAGCGCAAACTAAGATGGCGGCGCCCATCTCGCATTATAGATCAAGATAAAGATAATTTATAAAGGTTTTAAAACTACAAAGCACACTCACTTACACATATTTGAGAATCGGAATATCATATAGTTGATGACATGGTAAGCAATTTTGCGAATATTTTAAATATAAAAGGAAAAACTAAATAATAGCGATCCATCTGTCATACAGTGTTATTGTTGCTGCGTTCAGCGCTCGTGACACGCAAGACGCGTCGCCATGGAAACATTAAAGGCAAACGTTCTAAAATAACGGTCGCCTTAAAAAAACTCACTCTGGGGGGACAGTTAGAATATTTTAAACTCACGATCGAAAGGGTTAAATTGTTAGTTTGGACATAAAACTTTATAGAGGCTAATTAACTATATTTAATTGCAGATTATTTTTGTAATTTTACATAGGCCTAAAACTGTATATAAATTAAGAACCATACCACCAATCCAAATGCTAACTGTCAATTATCTTTGACAATAGTGGTCCTGACAGAATTACTGTAATTTGTCATTAATGACATAATAGGTTACTTAAAATAACAATCAAGTTGTTCATTTACAGATATTGTTTGTAATTTTACAGATTTTTGAATATAATTTAAAATAACAGAAAACTTCTTTAAAAAAGTTTTTTTTATAAAATTAGAATTTTAGCGTAACTATAGGCCTATTGACATTTTCACTTAATATAAAGCCAGTCACATGACAAAGACATGTTTCTCTTTCATGTCAACAGCTACTCTCAACAGCAAGTTAGTAAAATGAATGTTTATAGCAACATACCTAATTAATAACACATGATTTGTTGCCACCAGCCCAATGCACGTGCGTGTTCAACAGTGTGTTTGTGACAAATAACTTATTAAATAAATATAAATAAACTGGTGACTGAGAATCTGAGATACAAAATATTATCGCATTTACAATATGGATATTTGTCAAGCTAATACCTCAAGCATAAATCACTGCATTTGGGGAAAATTAAAATATGCCTTGTTAATATGAATTTGTCAAAAGAAAATATTTTGATACTCTCTATCAAATATCAATATATTTGTTTTTTCCAATGCAAAAGAATCTAAAGAGAGAATGTTCAGTCTCTCTGTATGGTTTAAAACTTATGTTCATAAAAAATAATGTTCATAATGATAAATGGCCCTTTTTCTCTCTTTTTAAAAATGATCTAGGCAATGGTAGACACATTAAATAGAAACTGGTGCAACGCTAGAGAATAACCTATTGATATCATATTTGTTTATGCAAAACAACTGTTGATGTGTGGATCTCTATGTTAGCTCATTCAGCTCTTTTTGAATTGAATATTGCATGTGCAAATATCTGTTAAAATATTTTTACAACCAAACATGAAGAGTAATTTATTATTTGTGTTTTTTAATTCCTATTCAGTATTCACTCAAAATAGAGGCATTTTTATTGATTACAGTAACATAATTTGCTTTTTCTTTCAAAATGAATCAAAATATAAAAAATATATATTTATATATATTATATATATAATATATATAAATATAATATATATTATAAAAATATACAAAATATTTATTTTAAGTAGATACACATTATTATTATTATTATTATTATTATTATGCACATTATTAATCAACTTTACTCACCCAGCCACAGTGAAGTTATAAGGAGAAGATAGTTAGTCATTTTATTCCTACACACCTGAAAAGCTTTCTAGTACTTAACTAACTTTTTTCACCTTGGCCTGGGCTTGCTTGTTTGTTTTAACAAAAAGTTCAAAAGTCCCCTTTACACTAAAAGTGAAATAAATTAGACTCAGGCTGAAGGAAATGCAAATTCACACCTGTACTTTACAAATGACCAGGAAAAGCCTGGGCCTCAACATCAATAGAGAAAAGAGCAAGCCAACACAGCCAGTGCAATGCCCATCACGCTTGGAGAGGAGGCGCTAGAGGAAGTGGACAGCTTCCCCTACCTTGGCAGCATAATTGACAGGCATGAGGGGACAGATGTGGATGTGAGAGCATGAATCAGCAAAGCCAGAGCGGCTCTCCTCCAACTAAAGAACGTCTGGCGATCCACTGAGATCGGCATCAACAACAAGATCAGGGTCTTCAACACCATTGTGAAGCCTGTCTTGCTGTATGGATCTTGTATGGAGTCCTGGAGTACCACCACCACTACCATGAAGAAAATCCATGTTTTCATCAACATCTGTCTCAGAAGGATCCTCAAGGTCCGCTGTGCAAGATCAGCAATGAAGAACTGTGGCAATGAACAAAACAGTAACCTGTAGAAGATGACGTCCTCCAAAGATGCTAGAGGTGGATTGGTTTTACCCTCTGCAGGCCTGCAGACAGCATCACAAGGCCCTCACCTGGAACCCCCAAGGGAGGAGGAAGAGGGGCCGACCAAGAAACACCTGCCGCTGTGATCTGGAGTCAGACTTGAGGCTGAAACGACTGGCCCAGGACTGAGATGTCTGGAGAAAGCTTGTTGGTGGCCTATGCCCCTGACGGGTCAGGTAGAGAGAAAGAAAGAGAGAGACAGTTGAGGGTGCAACTCAAACAAACCTTTCAGCTTTGCAGATTGCCGAAAAATAAGATGCAGGAGAAGGAAGTTCAACACTCTTAGCATTCAGCAACAAAAACAACAAAAGAAACACAAATGTGATGTTTACTAAAGTCATTTTTGCTTATCCGTATGGTTGAATCAGATTATAAAAGGTCAAGAGCAAAAACATCTGTTAATAAACTGAGATTAAATACATAAAGTCTATTTGTGTTAACATATTTAATTATTGCAGTGTAAATTTCACTGTTTTTATTCATTTTGAGGAAAACTGAATCTAAACTAAATGCATGCTCATATTATTGTAGTATAGAACTACAATAACTATCATATTAATCTGCTGAAGTTCGAAATGAGCATCAGAATGGGGAAGAAAGGTGATTTAAGTGACTTTGAACATGGTCTGAGTATTTTAGAAACTGCTGATCTACTGGGATTTTCACGCACAAGCATTCTCTACAGAGAATGGTCGGAAAAAGAGAAAATATCCAGTGAGTGGTAGTTGGGAAAATACCTTGTTAAAGGCATAGTTCACCCAAAAATGAAAATTATCCTATGATTTACTCACCCTCAAGCCATCTTAGGTGTATACACAATCGGAGATATATTTAAAATATCCTTGCTCCTCCAAGGTTTATAAGGGTTGTGAATGGGGAGCCACATTTTGAAGCAAAAAAAAAAAAAATTGCATCCATCCATTATAAAAGTAATCCATATGGCTCCAGTGGGTTAATAAAGGCCTTTTGAAGCGAGTTATTTCAATTTATAAAGTTTTAAATATGGATATTTTTCTAACAAAAACCCATCACTTCACTTCAGAAGGTCTTTATAAACCCACTTGAGCTGTATGGATAGATACTTTTTTCTTTTCTTTTTTTCTTCAAAATGGAGGCTCCCCATTCACAACCATTATAAAGCTTTGAGAAGCAAGGATATTTTAAAATATATCTCAGATTGTGTTCATCTGAAAGAAGATCATTTTAATTTTGGGGTGAACTATCCCTTTAACGCCAGAGGTCAGAGGAGACTGGCCAGACTGGTTTTGTGCTGAAAGGCAACAGTAACTCAAATAACCACTTGTTACAACCAATATCCAGAAGAGCATCTCTGAAAGCACAACAGTTGTGGCCTAATGGATAGAGAGTCGGACTTGTAACCCAAAAGGTCATGGGTTCGAGTCTCAGGTCCGGCAGGGATTGTTGGTGAGGGGAGTGAATTTCCAGCGCTCTCCCCACCTTCAATACCACGATAGAGGTGAGACCCTTGAGCAAGGCACCGTACCCCCAAATGCTCCCTGGGCGCCGTAGCAATGGCTGCCCACTGCTCCGGGTGTGTGTTCACTGCTGTGTGTGTGCACTTGGATGGGTTAAATGCAGAGCACAAATTCCGAGTATGGGTCACCATACTTGGCCACATGTCACTTCACTTCACAGGCTCACCAAAACTGGACAATAGAAGATTGGAAAAATGTCTGGTCTGATGAGTCTCAATTTTTGCTGCAACATTCAGATGGTCAGGTCAGAATTTGGTGCAAACAACATGAAAGCATGGAGCCGTCCTGCCTAGTATCAATGGTTCAGGTTGCTGGTGGTGATAGTATAATTGTGTTAGAGATATTTTCTTGGCACACATTGGGCCCCTTAGTACTAACTGAGCATTGTTTAAATGCCACACCCTACCAAAGTATTGTTGCTGATTATGTCCATCCGTTTATGACCACAGTTTACCCATTTTCTGATGGCTACTTTCAGCAGGATAACTCAAATCATCTCAAACTGGTTTCTTGAACATTACAGTGAGTTAATATACTCAAATGGCCTCCACAGTCACCAGATCAAAATCACTAAGGAACATTTCCAGCAGCATGTTGAATCGATGCCACAAAGAATTAAGGCAATTCTGAAGGAGAAACCCAGTAATAGCAAGGTGTACCTAATAAAGTGGCCGGTGAGTGTGTATATTCAAATATATATATATATTTGAATAGCATGGCATATGGCAATACATACCACTTTATTTGAATAGTGAATAATTTGGTTTGATCTGTAAGGTTTACAAGACTTGATCACATTTCTCTACCATCATGTTCTGAATAACTTCAAACTTACACTGTCATTACCACAGACGTCTATTCAAGCAGTCATGTTCAATGAGGACAATAGTAACTTTAAATGATTAACATTTACTTTGGAGGAAGAAAAAAGAGTAAGATTAAGGTTTTGTAAGGTGTTCACACAAAAAGAATAAAGGCTGCTGCTGCACGCCAAAGGGCATGAAAGAACAGGAAGCTGGGCGTTCACCTCTTCTTATTTTTAATTTCACGTAATTCTAATGACTTCTTTTCCAGCTATTCAAAGGACATTCAATATTTTATTTGCATTTTATGCTGGCAATCACCCTAACCGGAACAGTTTCTACACAAAGCCTTACGGTTACTAAAAGAGCAAAGAAAGAAAAAAACATTTGCTTCTTTAAAAAGCGACAGCATGTTGAATATTTGACATTTGCATGTGATTATGTGGTAAAACTGTAATGTTGGGTGAGTAGGTCACATATAATCAATGCAGGAAATCATTTGAATCGTTCAACAAAAACTATTTAGATGTCACAGGGAAACCAGAAATATTCCACACATTCCATAAGATCACTGTATTTAAGGACACTGTGTACAGTACGTAGCAGATGTATTTATCCATACACAATTTAAAAAATGCGGTAACACTTTACTTGAAGGGGTGTGCATAAGACTGACATGACACCTTCATAATCTTGACATGACACGTGTCATGAATATGAAGGAGGTTTTATGCATGTTTATGACAACTGTCATTAAATGTCATTCGCTCAATTATGTCATTTTTAATGCAAAGATGACATTGTTTGAGATGTCTTTGTTACGACAACTTGACATAAACCAACACATCATAACCTGTCAGTGTCTTTGTCATGACAACGTGACATTAGCAAAACATCATATAACCTGTCATAAACATGACATAGCAGATTAATTATCAAACTTAAAAAAAACTACTTAGCTTTATGGGTTAACATTACATTACATTATTTTGGTAACATTTCAGTATAGGGAACACATATATAAATGATTAACTATGACTTTTCCCTCAATAAACTCTTAATTTACTGCTTATTATAGTTAATTGTTAGGTTTAGGTATTGGGTAGGATTAAGAATCTAGAATAAGGTCATGCATAATAAGGCATTAATATGTGCTTTATAAGTACTAATAAATAGCCAATATTTTAGCCATATGAATGCTAATAGTAATAAGCAACTAGTTAAAAGACCCTAAAATAAAGTGTTACCATTATTTTATAACAGTGTCATCTTTTTTACGAAATTTGAAATTGTCTATTATCTGACCTTCTGTTGGAGGAAACTTAAAAAAAAAAAAAAAAAAAAAAAACATGAAATGAAAAATAGTCATGACGCTGTTATAAAATTATTTGTCAGAGTATTGTCACTTAATGACATTTTAATGACAAGTTCAATTTGTACCACTGTACTTGAGCTCAAGATACATATTTATGACACTATTATAATGGCCTCATGTCAAAACCAACGACATGACAGTTTAATGTAATGTTAACCCATTAAGCTAAATGATGTCAAGTTGTCATGACAAAGACACTGACAGGTTATGATGTATTGGTTTATGTCAAGTTGTCATAACTCGGACATCTCAAACAATGTCATCTTTGCATTAAAAATGACATAATTGAGCGAATGACACTTAATGACAGTTGTCATAAACATTCATAAAACCTCCTTCATATTCATGACATGTGTCATGTCATGGTTATGAAGGTGTCATGTCAGTCTTATGCACACCCCTTCAAGTAAAGTGTTACCAAAAAGGCTTAATGTAAAATCACAATCTTTCTACACTATTTATAATTACTTGACAGTTTCATACTTGCTTCGTTGCAAATGTGATTCAAGTGGATTTTTACTTGAAATATAATATGCAAGGTGTAACTTATGCATATTCTTGACTCGTGTGTTCTTAAATACCTTTACATATGTGCCTGTGTTTATGCTTGTAATTAATTTTCATCGAGAAATAAATCACTAATGTGCTTATGTTTGAATTTTTGGTTACACTTTAGTATGGGGAACAATTCTCATGTTTAAGCCAATATTCTCATTCTCAGCCAATATGTAAGCTAGTTGCTTATTAGCTTACATATTGGCTGTTTATAAGTATTTATAAAACACAAATTAATGCCTTATTCTGCATGACCATATTCCACATCCCTTAACCCTACCCCATTCCTAAACTTCACCACAACAACTGCCTTACTAATTAATAAGCAGTAAATAAGTTTATTGAGGCAAAAGTCGTAGGTTAATAGTGAATATGTGTGCCCCATACTAAAGTGTTACCAATTTGTTTTTGCAACTAGTTTTCCTCTCATGATCAAATAGTTTAGGGAAAATAACCATCATGCATCCACTGATGGGCACTCCTTCAGTACTGCTGAAAAAGCAGCACACTTGTTTGATACTTGAAATCTAGAAGAAGTGTCGCTATTAAATTAATTACAAACGTACCCTTTTCTAAAGCAGGCATATCCTAGCATACAGTATTTTGTGCAATTATTAAAAAGGGATGATGTTTAGTGACAAAAAGATGGGTCTGCTTGACTAAAATATCAGTTTTTAAAGAATTTTATAATCTGTATTTTAATTCCAAGGAATCATGAGCAGAAAGGGCACAACCATATTCATGTTCACATACACATCGCAAACACGCTCGCAGTGATTCAAACGCACACACACTCAGTTCACATATAAGAGTACACTCATTAATGTATAAGAGTATACCAATACAACATATGAAAAATATTATAGGTAAATATATCTCAACATACCGGTAATTAATTTTAATGCAAGAAATTAGCTGCTGATCATGTAATACTGAAACTGAAGTCTTGCTGTATCGTCAGTGGGTTTGTTTCTCTCTTTTCTTCTTCTGCCATCTTTTTTTCTGCTTATTTTTGCAGCAGATTTAATACTGGATGAATTACTATCATCACAAAAATGGAGAAATAATTGTGAAACAAAAGAGCCCAGGCAAGATTTCAAAGCTACTACAATATTTTCAAATAACAGTAATATTAAAAGGTGCAATGTATTTATTATCTTAATGATAATTCATGAATCCAACATTCCACTCCACAAGAGGGCACATAAATAGGTGGGAATTAAGTTCATTTACTAATGCTTCTCCTATGTCCCATAAAGCAACAGTACATCAGGGACTGAGTATGCCATCTCACACACTCAGTAGGGGTATTTGGATATGGAGATGTAGATAATAAAGATACTTTGGTAGGTTATGCGCCCCTGGTCTGACAGCGTAGTGGCTTGTACTCGAAGTCGCACCAGGCCGGGCCAGTCTAAAGGCTTTACTGTGAAAATGATGCCTCTTCCTGCTTCGTCCTTGATGCCAAATGGCCTCTCTCCGTTTTCTCCTCCTTGCTCCAGGATGGTGAAGGATGTGTGGTCTTGGAGAACGCCTGATTCGGAGAAAGCTGAGAGACGGGCCACGTTGTGGTGAGCTGGTATTCCCAGAGGAAGAGTGAGGAGCTTGTACTGGAGCAGAGGAAAAGAGGCTGCGGAGCCACAGTCCAGTCTGGAAGTGCAAGGTCTGTAGCAGGTGCTGGGGTCAAAGCAAGAAAACAAACGTATATGGGTCAATAAGAGTGTCCATGATAAAGAAAAGGAAAAATCTTGTGAAAAAGCATATGGTAAGTACTTGCAAGTAATTGTTCTCTTTGTATTCATGGTTGGTTTTAATATAGGTTTTAAAAAGCTTTTAGTGTTAAAAACCTTTACCATTTTCAAGAAAAAACTTAATGAGTAACACAGTTACTTTAAGTTTTTAAATTTCACAAGTTCACACTTACATATAATTAGATAGAGTAAAGGTTATGCGTATTTGGCGTGCTGTCCGGGTGGAGGGCTGCGAGCTCGGAAATTTGGTAGAGTACTCGTGATAAGAAAAGGTTGTGATAAGAATAGTTAGGACTAGAAGTGAGGAGATGGGGTGGAGGAGGGATGCTGATTATCTGTCAACGAACAGAGGTAAGACTGCTGTGTATATATACACCTTTTATCATTAATTGGGTTGATTAAAGCTGCAGTCTGTAACTTTTTTTGGTTAAAAATGATCCAAAATCAAAATTTTTGAGAAAGTACATAACTCGCCAGTGTTCAAAACTCCTTACCTTAGCCCGATTCACAAAGGTAAGCTTGTAATAATGTTTTATAATTTCAGTGGTACTGGAATTTTGCGGGAAATATGAGCTTCCGCCGTTCATTACGTCACATCTGTATACATACAGGAGTTCCGGCTTGCAGGCTATATCGTGTGTGTGTGGATGCAGGTGGTGAATCGTTTGTAGCCTATTCTTACAGCAGCTGGAACAATTAAATTTATCATTTTGATGGCGGTTTATAATCCAGCAAGTTTAAAACAACAATCATCGTTGACAACTGGTGTGTTGATAGACAACCCACACATACATTACATTCATCCACGCTGAGGAGCCATGATGATGCACAACCCAAGTAAAGATGATAATTCCGCGAATAACTGCAATTTCAGGGTTTAAACAGAGATGGCGACAAACAGGTACAACTTCCGGACTGCAGCTTTAACTGAATGCGTGTTAATTAGGTAAATAATATAAAAGTGCTCTTCCTGAACTTTGTTAATAAAACAATCATGTATTTTTCAAGTTTTATGAATTATTGGATCATAAATATCAGTTTTTGGGGAATCACAATTGCTACTACTACTAATTACGGTCCCACTTTATATTAAGTGGCCTTAACTACTATGTACTTACATTTAAATTAATCAATTGATACAATGCACTTATTGTGTACATACCTGTTTTTACATTGTACTTATATTTTAAAAAACACCTGCATGTAATTACATCTGTAATTAATTTCTGTAATTACATTTATAATTACACTGTTGACCTTCCCTTACACCTTACCCCTACCCTTAAACCTACCCATACCACCAAAGCTTTCCCTAACCTTACCCGTATCCCACCTCAATAGCAGCAAAAGTGTTTTGCAATTCAATATGAACCCAATAAGTACATTGTACTTATTTTTTGATGTAAGTACATAGTAATTAAGGCCACTTAATATAAAGTGGGACCCTAATTACTACTACAGTGACAAATGAAAAAGGTAATGGTATCTCCTTAGGCAAAGATCTGAATTTGTTTTTTACACGCTTTGAGAAGCCTGTTTTAAGCACTGTTCTTGAGGGTTTTAAACAAACACTGAGTCCCTCTGCCTCTCTGAAATTGTATCTTCTTAATATGACTAAACAGCTGAAAGCTACACCTTTTAACAAAGCTCTTGGACCAGATGGCATCTGTAGTAGAAACATTAATCTCTGTATGGAACAACTCAGTGTGGTGTTTCACTCATTGTTTCAAGCTTCATTGGATCATGGTCTAAAGAAAACCTCTGTTACAGTCCCCCATCCCTAAGTGTGAGAAGTCTCAGTCTTTTAATGATTACCGGCCAATTGCATTAACCTCATTAATTATGAAAGCCTTAGTTAAGTTACAGCTCATGACAGTCATGGTTGAGAAGTCAGATCCATTACAATTTGCATATTGTTCTAACAGAGGCATGGTTGATGCAAAACTGTTCCTGTTGAACACTCTACATCCACATTTGGAGAGTGGAGGGCAAATTTGCAAGGCTGCTCTTTGTTGATTTCTCCTCAGCATTTAAAACATTGCATCTGATTATTTTAGAAAAAAACTTGTTAATGATCATGGATGAATGATTATGGATTTTGGCCTTTTTTTAAATTTTTTTTTTATACAGGTAGGCAGCAAAGGGTCAGGATAAATTGAGACTTATCGAACACTTTATACATTTATCGGATTTTCAACTTTTCAAAAATTTCGTTATTTTAGTGAGGCTTTGATTAATTACATTACAAGCAGTTCTCACCCTGGGTTGCGTCCTCTTTGGTAGCTGGTGGGGCAGGGTGTGTCAAGACATTGGTAACCCCCCCGTGTGTTAAAGCACATTTGGTTTGGTCCACACTGGACACCTTGTACAGTGCACTCATCAATATCTGCAAGAAAATTAGATTTTCAGACTATTTATCGCAAGAAGATAGCGTTATAAATAGGAATATGTCTACGTTTATTAAAGCCATCATAAAAAGTATTAAAGACTCACCTTTGCATGTTCGGCCATTGGATAATAGTTGGTATCCTGGTGGGCAGGTGCACTGGTAGCTTCCTATTGTGTTTCTGCACTCATGCTGGCAAGGCTTTCTAAATGCACATTCATCGATATCTTTGTAAAAAAAAAAAATTCAGTTAAATTACAGTCTAACAGGGTTAGTTAATTACCCACCCTCATGTCGTTCCAAAACTGTAAGACCTGCGTTCATCTTCGGAACACAAATTTTAAGATATGTTTGATGAAATCTGAGAGCTTTCTGACCCCCTCCATAGACAGCAACATCATAACCACTTTCAAGGCCCACAACGGTAGTAAAGACATCGTAAAAATACAGTGGTTTGTGGAATTACAAATTTAAGAATCTGTTTAAGATCTGCGGATCCTACATCCTGACCATTTGGCAGGACAAGCTCAAGATACAGCAGTGCTTTTGTCTCTATGATAATGTAAAGGTATAGGTGATACTGCCAGACTGATTGGATTAGCACCTATGCATTTGAATGACACAGTTATGCTGATTAGATCATGGCTGGGAAATGTAGGCAATGATCTGATTCCTGTACTGCATTTGCATCCTTTTGTTTAGATTGTCCACACCTCTACTCTATGTATCCCTCCCCCTTGAATGTATATGAACTACCAAGTCACTGCCTTAGTTAGATTTTGGATGACCACAGCGACGCACAGCGTGTTTCTCAATAAAGAGTAACTTCTGCTTCAAGAGATCCCAAAGTCTCCTGGTCTATGCTTCTGAGATTTCCAACAGTTTTGGTGCCGTGACCCGGATAGAGCTTCTCATCTCAATCCAGATTGAAACTTCAAGCACAACAAAGATCTGATCCAAAAGAAGATCCAGGCTGAATTTTCCTGTACACCCAAGGGTTGGTGAGTGATACTCTATCCAAAAGAATCATTAAGACCAGTACAAAGTTGTTATCCTCTGCGCCGTCAGAGAGGAGTTAACAGACAGCTGTAGGGTTTGGTTAACTAAGTTATCCTCTAAAAATGTTCTTTTAGAGATGAAGTTTATCCTCTGTTTAGGCAGGGAAGTTTAGCATCACATGCTAATAATTAGGTATCCTCTGTTCAGGCAGGGAAGAATTAGTGTAAAGTGCTAATAATTTGTGTTGTCCTCTGTTTTATCAGGGAAGGTGGTGTGTTAACAGAATAGCCACCCTCTACTTTGCTAGAGAAGAAGGTTCATCCTCTGTTAACTCAGGGAAGGTTATAACTGTTACAGTGTCTTAGCAAGTTGGTTCTACTCTGCTCACCAGAGAAGGTTGAATACATTACGATGTGTATTAACTAGATTAACCTCTGCTCTGTCAGGGAAGTGTTGAAGTGTATTGTTGTGCCAGAAAGACATTACACAATGTTGAGAAAGAATGCTAGAAAAATTCCAACAACTGAGAAAGGTGGACTAGCTACCCCTTTATGGACAGATAGTGAGTTCAAATCATTGTTAGGAAAGCACATGGACTCAATAGTGACTGAGTCAGTCAGATTGGATTTGACAAAGAAATTTGGGATTCATCCAGAAAAAGTTTGGTCCATTGAAGAATGCAAAAAGGTACTTGGTGCTTGTATTCGTAAGAAAAATATGAAGGGCATTATCTGCTGCCACAAAGAATTTACTCTATCCATTGCAAAAGAACAAATCCAACGTATTGCTAAGTTAGAAGAGCAAAACAAACAGTTGCACACTCGAGTGTCTCATCTCACTCAGAAGTTGGGCCTTAACAAAGCCTCAACCAAATGTGACTCAAAAGACCAACAGTCAGATGAAAGCTATCCTGAGATACAGTCTTTCTGTAGACTAGAGGGCAATAGCAATACTGGATTCATGGATAAAGATGTAAATGCAGTTGAAGTGTGTGGAGCGAGACAAAAGGCTCAGAGTAGGGCAAAAGGGGTTGACACAGTTCCATCTGTAACCCCCATACTGCAGTTACAAGCGGTCAGTACCACTATAGGTCCTGAAGACATAGAAAGAATTGCTGAGAATTTGCCATCAGTGCATAGAAACTTTTCTGAGTTTAGAACAGAGTTGTCCAGAAAAATGAAGCTCTATGATATGTCCCTAGCTGACGTCACCCAGCTAATGTCACAAATCCTGAAAGAGTCAGAATTCAATGATTTTGAAAGTGCTGTAAATAATTCTGAGTTTCAGCATTCCAGCAAAGGTGAATTGAGAGAAGGAGTTCTGAGAGTGTTACAGAACCTTGTTGGACCAAAGGTAGACTGGTCAAAGATCACTAGTTGTGTACAGACGAAGGATGAAACTGTAAGTGAGTACACTGAAAGATTTTGTCAGTTAGCTGCAGCATACAGTGGAATAGCTGACACTCCAGAGAAGGTGTTAGAGGATAATGGACCACTGGTCCGCATGTGGTTTGATGGGCTTTCATCAGAATACAGAAATGCATTGCCTTTCTTAGACCTCACATGGTCCAATGGAACCCTGCAAAACAGCTTGGATAGGTTAGCTATTTGGGAAAGAGACTCAGATGTCAAGACAAGAGTAAAGATTGCAGCAGCATCCTTTAAGGTCAACACAGAGAATCGACAGAAACGTAAACGTCCTAAGAGAGAAGGCAGTTGTCATTACTGTGGTAAACCTGGACATTGGATGAAAGAGTGTAGGAAAAACAAAAAGACATTAAAAGAAATGAACAGCTTTACTCAGCTCCTACTCAGTCTACTTGCTACACTGAAACTGCCCCTCCCCTCTTCTCCAAACTCTTGGAGCAACAGCTTGCTGACATGCTAACCATTTGGGCTGTGAGTGCTTAATTTCCCCAGTAATATACTAGAAAGCTGAAAGACTCATTATGAACAAATGAAAGTTGACTGTCACTTCCACTATTTGGGGGACACTGGTTAAGTACACTCACAGCCTTAAATGTTATGCTGCAGCACACTCCATTCACTTGTCCATCCTCAATGGGTTATGATGTCTGCTATGACTGATGTTTCAATGGAAGATGGAGATGTAGCACCTTAAATTTGGAAATTAACTACAGGGAGAGAATAGGACACACAGACCAGTGAGGAGCCCAGGGAAGAACCGAAGTGCATAAGGCCTCGGGGGTTAACCCTGTGGTGAAGACTTCCTCATAGGTTTCCCCCTCTCTCAGTTTATCCCAACCTTACTGGTCTATAGGTGTCAAATTGATTAAGAATAGGTTAAGAAAAAGAAGAACAAAACCACTATACGATCACTAGAAGTTTATGATGATCAGAGTTAGACAGAAAAACTATACGATCATCAGAGGTCTAACGTACTAAAGTCTATGCATGAATACTGCTGGTCTGCTGTCTCTTTGTTTTCTTGTGTGCAGGTATGTGTATATGCCATGACGTCTCACAAGCAGCACCTGGTGTAAAGCATCACCTCAGATATCCATGAACAACCTTCATGATGACGGACTCATCAGAGCAACTTGGAGTTGCACGATGACAAATAATCATCTTGGGACAAACATGGAAATGGACTCTCCCGGGAACAGACTCCACAGCTATTCAGGCGCCATGGACTTTTAGGACTTCCACGCTTATGCTACATGGTTTTTCTGTGTCATCATGTAGTTAATACAACATGTTACCACCCTGCGTTGTATATGTGTGTCAACAGTATACTCAAGTTAAAGAAAAACACTTATGTAAATGTTGGACACGACACAGAATAAGATGTATGTGCCTGTAACTGTTACAAGTTGCATGACTGGAAGATGGAACTTATGTTAACAAACATATGTTATAGAAGGGATTTAAGAAGGTTTAAATTTGTATTATGTGAGAGTTATTAGAACTCTCAAAGGGGGAACTGTGGAATTACAAATTTAAGAATCTGTTTAAGATCTGCGGATCCTACATCCTGACCATTTGGCAGGACAAGCTCAAGATACAGCAGTGCTTTTGTCTCTATGATAATGTAAAGGTATAGGTGATACTGCCAGACTGATTGGATTAGCACCTATGCATTTGAATGACACAGTTATGCTGATTAGATCATGGCTGGGAAATGTAGGCAATGATCTGATTCCTGTACTGCATTTGCATCCTTTTGTTTAGATTGTCCACACCTCTACTCTATGTATCCCTCCCCCTTGAATGTATATGAACTACCAAGTCACTGCCTTAGTTAGATTTTGGATGACCACAGCGACGCACAGCGTGTTTCTCAATAAAGAGTAACTTCTGCTTCAAGAGATCCCAAAGTCTCCTGGTCTATGCTTCTGAGATTTCCAACAGGTTCAATCTTACTGTTATGAAGCGTTGAGAATAATTTTAGCGTGCAAAAAAACAAAAAAAACAAAAACAACAACAACTTCATTCAACAATTTCTTCTCTTCTCTGTCAGTTTCCTATGCTGTTCATGTAGTAAACACAGTAGCTGTGTCCGAAACTGCTCCCTATCCACTATATAGTCCACTATATCGGGTGTCGGCCATTTTGTAGTGGTGTCCGAATTCTGAGTGAACGATTTCATTCCCTACATTTGTTCACTACTTTATACCCACAATTCTCTCTGATTTTGAGTGTACATTCAATGTACACTTGCAGAAGCACTATTTCCCAAAATCCAATTTTTTAACCTTTTTTTTTTTTTTTTAAATTAATCACTACTTGAATAAAACCTACTAAAATGTAGGGGGACATTATTATATAGATGAATTTAAAAAATAAATTACATTAATAAAAAAATTATTTTTATTATTAAAATATTATGTAGGCATTAAATCAATGTAATGTGTTTTACTAACAGCAATGTGTTTTAATAATTTGTGGCACTGTTAACTCATTAAACTTTAAAAGATGATAATTTAGTGGATGATTTAAAAAAAATCGTTAATCATAGGTAGCGTATTCAAATCATAACGGTCGCCTGAGGGCGCTCAAAGACCACGTAATCTGTGAGAACTTTATTAAAAACAATAAAAAGGATAAATACATGAAATTAAGTACACTTGTTAATGTGTTTATTTTTGTTTGCAGTATTTTATAGTATTAAATGATTATGAACACATTAAGCATGACAAAAAAATTATACAATCGATTAAACTACAAAGCTGGCACAGAGGCATGTAGGCTATGATTACAAAATGAAGTCATTATGATTGTTATTGTTATTAACATTGTTTTATAATGTAAATAACATGTAGGATAAAATAGTTTTATCGCGTGTCGAGCCGTTTTTGAGACAGATATCTCCGACGCACAGTGTATACGTCAGCGTCCGAATTCACTCACTTCATTTCGTTCACTCCATACAGATATAGTGCACTCAAATGCCATACACTATATAGGGATTAGTGAATGAGTGAACGAGTGAGCGGTTTCGGACACAGCTAGTGTAACGCTTCCGGGTTCTACATCAGAACGCCGGCTTAGTATTGGCCAGCTCCTGCGTCAGAATCACGTGCATGTTTTGTGGTGCTTACGTGAAGAGCGTCGGCCTTGAAAGTGGTTATGCGCTTTCTGTCAATAGGGGGGTCAGAAAGCTCTCAAATTTTATCAGACATATCTTAATTTTAAGGTTTTACGGGTTTGGAACGACATGAGGGTGAGTAATTAATAACAGAAATTTCATTTTGGGTAAACTAACCCTTTAAATATATTAATTAAAAATGAATAATAAAATAAAATAAAATAATGTTATGTTACACACCTATGCAAGTACCGTCCTTGCTGGTATATCCAACTGGGCATTCATGCCTGGGACGGCGAGAAGATCCGTGGTGCTCCGGTAGGACTGAGAGACGAGTGAGGTAAGGTCTCTCTAAAGTGGATACCAGCTGAGGCCGCAGCCTGGCTTGTACCCGAGTACTGTTGGTAAAGATGTGCCCTCTCTCAAGCCCAGCACAAGAGCGACCATCACCCAGAAGAACTGTCCCTGGTGGGCACAGACAGCGGAAGCTGCCTGGAACATTACGGCACTGAAAAGCACAAGGGCTGGGCACCTGCGCACATTCGTCAATATCTGCAATGCCAAAAATAACTTGAATTAGTCTTACATAGTTTATCTGTGAGTGTTAGCCAATTCACTGACTTCCACTATTTTGGTAATATCACACTGCACTGTTAATGTATATGTGTGGCATTCCTTGATTATGTTTCTGAACCTCACCTAAGCAAGGTCGACCAATGCCTTGAGAGCGGTAGCCTCGAGGACAAACACACCCATACCCACCAACAGTGTTCTGGCAGATTTGACTGTAGCGGCACATGTGACTGCCGTCCTGGCATTCGTCTATGTCTGCGAGCGACAGAAAGGCATGTCTCATTTCAAATAAACCGATTGGTTAAAGTAAAAGGGTTTTAATTGAGGGACTCCTTACCCACACACACTCCATTTTCTGCTGTGGTCATGCCTGCTGGGCAGCTGTCAAAACACTGATATCCTCCATCTGTGTTTCGGCACTGCTGGTGTGCTGGACACACATTCCTCAAACACTCGTTTATATCTGATTATAAACAAGCATGTAAAAATGTAAGGTCCCACTTTATATTAGGCGTCTTTAACTACTATGTACTTATGTCAAAAATAAATAACTGCCTGCTACAATATTCTTATTGTGTTCATGTATTGCAAAACCATTTTACCACTATCGAGGTGGAATACGAGTAAGGTTAGGGACAGATTTCATGGAACTTGAAGACTTGGTTTCTGTAGAACTGTTTTTCAAAAACTAAACTGTGAAATTCAATAGTTTTATGGTGACACTGACCCAGGCAGCGATGTCCCACCAGCTGGTATCCTGGGTGGCAAGTGCAGCGGAAGGAGCCTAGAGTATTGAAACACTGCTGCTGGCATGGAGACACTGCTGATTCTTGACACTCATCCACATCTAAAGTAAAAGATATGTCAGTTTACCTTCCTCTATGTTCTAGATAGTTCCTATATCTAGAACAATCACATTTCAGTCTAAATGTTACAAACGTGATAATACTGAGTTTCATAGTGGAAATCTCAATGACTTTTTTTCTCCATCTTGTTGACTTCAGCAGTAAATAAAGGTAATACATTGTCCATCCATTAAACACGCTGGGAGTATGAACCAAATGCTGATACATATAAAACACAGTTATTATTATTTATTTTTTTTAAAGTAGTCAAGCTGAACCTTCACAGCTGGTGCCAACTAAACTGGGTTTGAATCCCAGGCCACACTTGGCTTGACAGCGATACGTCCCAACGGTGTTCACACACTGCTGGTTGGGGTGACACAAGTGGGAACCTTGGCTGCATTCGTCAATATCTGAATCACAACAAAAATCACTCAGTACATTGTTGCTCAGTGCATAACTGTTCTATTTTCAAGAAAAGTCTTTCATTATATTCCAATTCTGCTGAAATCATCTAGGAACCTTTTAACTTTATTATGGGTAGTGCCATCAAAATACCATACCTTGAATATTATGAGTTTAAAGGTGCCGTAGAATTAAAAATTTAATTTATCTTGGCATAGTTAAATAACAAGAGTTCAGTACATGGAAATGACATACAGTGAGTCTCAAACACCATTGTTTCCTCCTTCTTATATAAATCTCATTTGTTTAAAAGACCTCCAGAAAACAGGCGAATCTCAACATAACACAGACTGTTACGTAACAGTCGGGATCATTAATATGTACGACCCCAATATTTGCATATGCCAGCCCATGTTCAATGCATTACACAAGGGCAGCCAGTATTAAAGTCTGGATCTGTGCACAGCTGAATCATCAGACTAGGTAAGCAAGCAAGGACAACAGCGAAAAATGGCAGATGGAGCCATAATAACTGACATGATCCATGATATCATGATATTTTTAGTGATATTTGTAAATTGTCTTTCTAAATGTTTCGTTAGCATGTTGCTAATGTACTGTTAAATGTGGTTAAAGTTACCATAGTTTCTTACTGTATTCACGGAGACAAGACTGTCGTTATTTTCATTTTTTAAACACTTGCAGTCTGTATAATTCATAAACACAACTTCATTCTTTATAAATCTCTCCAACAGTGTAGCATTAGCCGTTAGCCACGGAGCACTATCAAACACATTCAGAATCAAATGTAAACATCCAAATAAATACCATACTTACGCGATTAGACATGTTGCAT
The DNA here is from genome assembly GCF_018812025.1 of Megalobrama amblycephala. NCBI lineage: Eukaryota > Metazoa > Chordata > Actinopteri > Cypriniformes > Xenocyprididae > Megalobrama > Megalobrama amblycephala. The sequence continues at coordinate 25,932,885 of NC_063055.1, read as the reverse complement.
GATGAACACTTTGTAAAGATCCATTTTGAGGGTTATATTAGCTGTGTGAACTT